>NW_010206530.1:0-41153 GCF_000695765.1 Mesitornis unicolor
GGCGGGCGCCGGCTGAGGCAGCCGGGGCGAGTGGGGTCATCGTGCCCCACACGGAGCGATGGGTGCGCCTGGAGTCCCTGCTGAGGGGCGGACGTTAATGCTCGTTACAGCGAGCGAGAATCTCGCAAGGAATTGGATAATTACACTTTTAGAAATGGTTTTGTTTACAATGTACGTGCTGAGGGGAGCACTCCCTGTATTTTGGACACATCTCACAGCTGCAGCATCTGCCAGGTTAATGCACGCTCGGGAAAAATTGTGTTAAGCTGCACTATAGATACACGACATTGATTTTACTTAGTGAAATTGGACAGCGATGCCAGGTTAAAATAGTTCTTTGAAAGCGTTAGAACCCTTTCAATATAAGTATTTTAAAATCATAACCAATATTCCATGGTATGATTTTTCTAAATAAAAGCTAAGGTTTTGAACCACTGAACATTCTGTTTGAGGAAAAAAAGACTTTACAGAAGAGTAAACTGAGAAATGGGAACAGATTGTTCCTTTTAATAATTGCAGGCAGTATCTCCAACTCAGCAATCTTAAACCATTGAGCTATGTAGTATAAATGTGCTAATTAATCAATTGCTACCCAGCAATGTACCCTCTTTATTTACTGTAATGTACTACAATGTGTTTAGAACCAGTAATTATTAATCATCGTCAGTAACAAATTTCAAGTTCACCTTCCTATAATTAATAGAGCATATAGTTAGCTTTCATATCTTTATTTATTAGTGACAACAATAACTGAGGATAGAAAAGAAGTTGGAATCTGATACTGTGGCTCACTATGGTGATGGACTGAACTAATGTGTGACACCTCGAGAGTGACACTCTGCTCTTATTTCATGGTCAAAAGTAAGTATATATTGCCTATAAAGTGGACATACAACAATTTGATTTTTAAAAGTACTTAAGATATTTTGCAGTTAATTTTGTGTTGCTCTTATTAAAAGTGCAGGAAGAAGGGGAAAAGTCTCCGGCCTTTGGCAGCGTGACCGCCCACTGGTTAAGAGAACATAGATACACCTCTACTTGCATAACTTGTACTATCAGTGGGGTGAAGTAGCATCTGTATTTACAAATGCATAGCAAAATAATCCAAAATATGCCAGATTCATGACCAAACATCCTAATGGCGAGGCTGGAAGCATTATGAAACATTTGTCCAAATGTCTTCAGTTGATAATGTTTGATTGCACAATTCAAGTCTCTCTGTTCATTGGATTCTGGTATAGCGTGATCATTTTTACAGCAAAACAGTCTCCTGAAAGCTAAAACCCAGTCTAACCGTCCTTCAGTAGAGATGATCTATCAAATTACATTCATAAAGGCTGTCAAGGAAATGAGTAGCATTTGTGTTACAGCCAGCATATCAATTCTTGCAAAAACCAAGATCCACAAAGTGCTGTCACTGCATGCACAGCTTCATTAGCAGCTCTGGCCCATCAGGAGGACAAAACCTTTCTTTTAATTGACTGTACCTTCTGCAGTTGATGCCAAACCCCACTGCCCATGTCTCCTTCCACACGCATTCCTCCACACCTTGCAGCTGTGGACCCAGCTTGGCATTTTGCTGTCCTTAGCTGCACAGTTTTTTGGCAGTTTCTGATGAGCAGCCACACCTGGGCCACCTTTTATCTCTGGACGAGTCCCACTTGCTCTGTTTTCTTCCCAGTCTAGATCATGTCCTGAATAGTGCTAAAATTCAGGCTGCAGTTCAATAAATCTATTATGATTTTATTTCTGATTTTTCAAAAAAGATTATAATTTCATTTTCTATCTGCTGTATTGTTAAAAAAATACATTTTTGGCACCAGCAGCATGGGAGTCAGATGTGAGAGACTAAAGCACTTTCAATCCTTCCATCAGCTCAGCGCTCAGAAGTGTTAATAGTAATTAAAAACTTTTTTTCCTCAAAATACATTTCACACTTTGCACATACTGAGAAGTCTCTCTCACCACGGGAACTTTCAGATCACTTGTTCCCTGCAAAAACAGGTACAGTTTTCTTTTGTCAGAACAGAACAAAGACATAAGGAAGTGCAGGTTTCATTTACTCCTAGGACACGGCAGTCTATTAAGTGCCAGTGAACTAATGAGCCTCTCAGACCTTATGTTGCGCTGGCTTGGATCAAGGCTTAATTTTCCTTAACCCTTAAGAAACTGGCTGACTTCTAGGTTGATAGTGCCATGCTCCTACGCCTCCTTTTCCCTCAGGGTATTGCTTCTATGGACCAAACTGGGACATTGTATAGCTTGGGTATGAAGCTAGGTGAGAAATCACAGAGAGCTTCTTAGCAGTAAAACAGGAGAGAGGGGATTATAAACGTGGTGAGGGAAAAGTCAGGATGACACACTGTTCCTGCAGTCCCTAGAATAGAGAACTAATATATCTCATCTTGTTGAAAGAACTGATAAGCAATTATACTGTGCTCTTTGGCATATTATTTCTTGGCAAGTGAGAGATCATTGTACCTACCACAGCCAAAAATACCTCCGTTACTTTCATTTCTAACCATGAAGACTTCCAATTTCACACGGCTAAATTTCACATTAGAAAAACCTGTGTGGGCTCTGCTACATCCAAAACCAGGACCATATTGAGATTACTTGTAAGAAAGGAACAAAACCAATCAAGAATTAAACAAAAATATTCTTTTAGGTCTTTATTTAAAATGGGGATCAGCATTTATGCAATCATTCTTATCTGTGATGAATTACTTCTGTGACCAAAGTAGAAGAGAAAAAGGCTAACACAAGATAATGTTTAAAGCTAATGGGTCAAAGACTTGGGCATCAGAAAAACTGGGCACTGATCTGCTGCAACTGCTTGCTCACATTCCTTATTTGTCTTAAAAACTGGTTTTGCCTGAGTTTTTTGGGAAGGAAGCTCAGAGGTGTCCCAAAGCCATGCCTGGGACAATAGTACCCATCCAATAAAGAAGACGAGCTCTTCTGTAGTAAAATTTGGAATGTGTTGTGTGTTGAGATGAGATTAGAGATTCTGTAAAACCTGTAGATAACAAAAGAAATAGTGGTATGATAACAATATGGGCAAGAGGAATCTGGGTTGCTGGCCTCACTGATAAGATGGTATTTAAGTATTTATTTATAGACAGAAGAACACTGGACCTGCTTTCATGTCAGAAGCCTGTATTTTGGAAGACAGTGCGTTTGAAAGGGAATTCAGGATCAAGGACTCTTTTCAACAGAGTATGATCTAGTCTGATTTAGTGACAAAGACAGCCTGAACCCCATTAATAAGAAGATTTTTAAAACTTCAGGAAGGACAGTATGAACATCAGGGGCATTTAACAGGATCATCTGCTTTTCCTCAGTTTATTTTTGTGAAAGAAGGGATATTCTAACCACCTCACTCAGAAACCACGGAAAGTTACTGTCTCGGTTAATGTTACTTCACGTGCCACTGCAGAAGGAAAACCAAACCTGTTCTTACAGATGAGAAAGCATTCCCAGAAGCATAAAGAATAAGGCACTTAAACATTTTCCGTTAACTATTCTTTCAGAGCATCTGCTTTCGAAGGTTGCTTTTCTTCCAGTTTCAGTTTGTTTTCTGCTGTAATTCCTAGAATTGCTTCAATATCTTGAATTGCCATCTGTAACAGATTCAAGGAATACAAGTTATTTAATGGGCATTATAATGAAATCTAGCAGCCAAAACGCACAGCTGGTAGTACTTGCCTTGAAAAGGTAACCAGTGTTACACAGGACTTGATGCACCAATTAAATTTACTATGACTTTGGGGACAGTTGGGGGAATTATTGGTAAATATGTACAATCCTCAGGTAAATAAAAAATACAATTTGTTGCAATTTGTACTTCTAATTAACTAACAGGTGTTCTGTTTCACATATGTAAATCATTGTTAACTCACTATGAAGAAGAGTTCCCTTCTCTATTTTTCTTCAATGGTTGCTTTGCATCTCTCTCATATTGAAAAGGGAGGGGGGTTGTTTGTTTATTCTATAATATGTTGAAATTTAATTGTATCTTCTCTAAAACTGTCATTTCACACACTGCTGGTCAGAGGAAAATATAGTCAGAGTTAACACTGGAAAGACTCCGTTATAAATTATGTTACGTGATTTAAGATACAAGTCTGTAACACCGTGCTCCCCTTCACCTTTCTACAAAACACTTACAGGGAGGATCTTAGAAACTTTTTATCAAGTTAAAGGTGATGCAGTTTAACCAAAAAAAAACCTCCCTTTGGGAATTTTAGCTATTCTCTGGCATCAAAACGCAGCATTGTAATGAGTGCTTGTTTCAGGGCACGGGGTTGGATTCATTATTGCTTTCCTGTCTCCTTCTGCCAGCAAGGTCGGCACAAAGCAGCTCCCGAGCAAAGGTGGGCGCTGCTGGGGGAACATCCCCCGTGTGAGGAGCCCCTGTGCTTTGTGCTGCCGCCCCCCGCACCGCCCCAGAGCATCCTCCAGCAGCCAGGGATGGGCACTGCCAGAGCTTCAAAGAGCAGAGAAAATTGGGAACAAAATTGACTTGTGAAAGATGTGAACTGATGGATTAAGTACTCAGTGGCTGCCTGCTTGAAAGAAATCAGTGTTAGTCATCTACAGAGCTATTCTATTATAAACCAAGAAGTTTGTTTCTAATTTAAGATTTCTACCTTGATGGTGTCCCTTTAAAATAAACCAGGCGATTGTGACAGAACTGTCTGAGGCGGTGCCAACAGCTCCTTTGCTCTTACAAAGGACAATCAGGAGCATTACATTACAAATTATTTCACACTGAAGTATGTCTCTTTTCAAAGAAAAAAGTTTCAAACTTAAATTTAACTAACAGGTTCATTGGGAGACTTACTATATTGACCTAGACACTGTAAAATACATACCGCCAACAATAAAAAAGGAATGGTTTAGCACTTGTTTATGATACAGCATGAGGTATTTCCAGCCCTTGTGCAGAAATTAACCGGGATCGTTAGTTAATTAACACCTCACCTTAAAATTGGTCTCGCCTTGCATATTAGGTGCTGATATTTCTTGATGGATGATGAAGAGATTGCGAGCAAAGGTCATGAGGACCCCCTGGAGATCCTCTCCGATTGTTCTGTTAATGATATCCAAACAAATGAGTTTACCAATGATTCCCTTCACATGCTTAAAAACAATCGCCCTCTCATTTGTGCCTGTCTGGTGATGGAATTTAATGAGTATTTTCAATCTCACAAGGTGGCAATCTTCAGGGAGATATGAAAGATGAGGCTCCATTTTAACTTGTCAACAGAAAGGATTTGTGTAATAAATAATTTTTATTAATCAACTTAGCAGAAGTAAGCAGTGAGGATTCAGCTACTCCAAATAAAAGGCAACCACTGAGTTAGGACTGAGACAGGAGAACACTTTAAACACCTGGATTGCTCAGAAGAACTCTTGCTTCTGCCTACAGTTTGGGAAAGGCATCTGAAAAAGACATTTCAGCACTATTGGCATTTTTTAGTTGTAGTTTTTGAGGCTTCGGTTTCTCAGTGGTACCTACAGACTCTCAACACGGACGATCTTATGGAACAGGATATTACTCTGAGGAAGAGTGTACCTGAGTTACTGACTCAGTCCATCTTAGCTCCACATAAGAGTAATCCAAAAAAAGAAAGCTTTCTGCTGAGTGGTTGAGCTGCATCAGCTCCTGGAGAGGTGCAGAAGTACCAGAGATGAGGCAGAAGGGGACTTCATAGCTGGGGTCAGGGAAGGAAAGAGCATCAGTGGGACTGTTAGGAGAGTTCAGTGGCTTCTGCAACACTTGCAGATGCTTAAATCACTTTCTAAATAGCTCCTGTTGATACTTTACAAGCTCTTGTTTTGTAATTTTTGTTCAAATTCCTCTCACAGCTCACTCATGTAAGCTGCCTCCATCGTGAGTGCAGTTTAGTGTAGGGACATCGAAGCTTTGAACAGACGTGACTCACTTGCGTGCTACCAGCAGCCTCATCCAGGAGGAGCTCAGTGCAGGCTGAGAGAATCACAGCCCTGGAACCAATCTTTAGGATTCATTTAGTCCATTCCCGGCGCTAGGGCAGGATCAATGCTACTTAGATCATCCTGACAGAGGTTTGTCTAAGCTGTTATTAAACAGTCAATGACAGCCGTTCCAAACAATCTAATTAGTTCTTCACTTCCCTTACCATCAGGAATTTTTCTTATGCTAAACATGAATCTTTCTTGCTGCAAGTGGAATTCTTCTTGTCCTACTAACAAAGACCTGGAAATCAAATTTGTCCTTCCCACAGAGGCTTTTTATGCATTTGAAGATTGTTAGCAGATCTCACTTCTGCCTTCTCCTTCCCCCTTTTAGTCTTCCCTTGTAAGTCATGCTTTCTAGACCTCTAAACATTTCCATTGCCTCCCTCTGAGTAGAATGGAGGGATTATTTCCAATGTCTCCCAGTTATATTGTTTACCTGCTTCTATAAGTTTATGACCTTGTGACTTGTAGGCGATTTGTAAGCCACTGTAACTCACAGGTTCTTTTCTGCAAAGCTGGTTGTTCCTCATACTCATTACTGCTAAGTGCAATGTCTTGCACCTGGCTCCATCTGAATGTAATTCTATTTTTCATGTTGTTTCTTCAATTTGTCGAGATCATTCTGAATCCTGTTCCTGCCCTCCAAAATACTTGCAGCCACATCCAGCATTCGAGGAAGATGTACCATATCCAGGTCATTAATGAAATAGCTCCAGCATCAAATGAATACAGAACAGACTGAGAACAGGCTTGTTTAGCCCCACACTCGTTATTTCCTATTTTGGCAGTAAACTACATAAAATCTTTGCAAAGAGAGGTTTTCAGTCAGTGAATCGTAGATTTGTGCAGATGATGCTTTAGTAGACTTCTTAGGAGAGGTTCTTAGGTCTAAAGAATTAACCTAAACTATCAGATCTGCTGTTGCCTCACTGCCATTGATCACTTTGTGAAGAACAACATATGAAGGCATTAAACTTCAACCTTCTTTGCATCGTGTAGAGTTAGGTTTTAATAATGTTGCCTGTAAAAGCAAGCCTGTGCTAATCCGTGTGCTCTCCCAGCCAGGTTGCTGTTGATGGTGAATCTAGCTCCTGTACAGCTAATGGCAGTGGGTCTGCAGTCTGCAGTGCAGTCAGGCTTTTATCTAAGCACATTCCTGGACTTTTTTGATCACCAAATGCTTTTATTACCAAAAACCTCCCTAAACCTTTTCAAAAGACCGGTGTTACGTTTCTGAACAGCAGAGAGAACTGGAGTGCGTGGTGGTCAGGTTGTTCGTTTCCTTCATGCCCTCTGTCAGAGCCCAGACCAGCACCCTCTGTGGTGTCTGCCCTTCACATCGAGTGTGGTCCCAGCTGTTTATCAGACTGATCTAACAGCAGATACTTACACCATTCCAAATCTGCATCGCTCCTGATCTTCATACAATATAAAAACTGTTCCTTGCTTTTCCTGTTAAATAAGACGACAAAGGTGCTTTCATTATTCCTACTGCTAATTGTAATAAAGAAAGGCTCATTTTGAATTATGTGTAATGGATTATTGCTCAGTGTAAGTAGATTATTGTTCTAACTAACTTGTTGTAGAGAATGCAATACATTAACTTGATGTAAACAGAATACATGTGGCAGAGTCTATTCAATAGCAAATATTTTTGTTCCAAAGTAGGAAGAGAAAGTCACAAGTAACTTAAAAATTATCTCCTTACACAGTTATTTTTATCAAGAGACATGTTAACCCCTAAAAGCCTTACACTTAAATTGAAAAGCAGTGAAAATATGTGTAGGTTTTCCTGTTCTTAAAGTTTATACTTCACCTTAGATATATACTGGACTGGAACTTTGCTTGACCTGCTCTGGTTCATCAATTGGAATCACGAAAACAATTTCAAAGAAAATCAATTCTGATACACATGAAGTCCTTTTCTACAGAACTCTACAGCAACACCTTGCAGTGTTTTAAAAACATTGTATTATGCTAAACAGAACACTTGAACTTTTCATCGTGCTAAGTGGTTTCACCACATTAGGATAAGACACAAACATTTTGCAGAGTGAATATCCCCTTTTCCAATCTTTCCCGTTCCTACCTGGAGGTCAAATCCAACACCATGAGCTTTACATATCTGGAGGAGGACGTTGTAGTAGATCATTGAAAGGCTGGAGTGCCTCAGTTGACTGCTTGCTACTGCACACCGCTTGCTTCTTGGAGAAGGCTTGAGAAAACAACATTGGAGTCTTTATTTTCATACTATTTATGTCAGAAACCAACAATTTAACATTTAAATGGCTTTTTCTCAGTGAACTCAGGTAAGTGTGGAGTAAGACTTCATTTGGAGGAATTTCTCTTCATTACAATGTCTACTGAGCATAGACATTTCCATGCAGCAAAATTAAATCCTCACCCCACACTGTACGTAAAATATTATAGATCAGAGCTACAGAATCCCTCTTTATGAGCCACATTTCGATATTTTCATGGCTCCATTGGTAACTCAGCCCTGGGAAATCATTCCCACTATGGTTGGGATCCTCTGAGTCCATCCCGTGCTGTGGAAAAGTACATTGTTGAGTCAGCTCTTTTCAACAGCAGACATTTCAAAGCAGGTTATCAGTAGGTTTTTTGCCTGAAAATCAAAGTTTTAAGACACATTCTCTAAAGCTCAGTTTCAAGTGGGTTTCTCCAACACTGGGCATTCTGCTACTGCATTAATGTGTGCAGTTTTTCCAGCAAATCCTTGAGGAGATGAGGCCCAGTGACTCCAAGCTGATAGCAGTGGAATTCATACTGTGGATGAAAGTCAGTACCACGTTTGAGTTTAAACTCAAATTGAGGTTAAAGAACAGAGATGTTGCACTGAGTAGAACTGAACAGAGACGTCTTCCCAAACCAAGGCTTTCCTGTGATGTTATTTCTAATACTGGACTGTTCCTTCAGAGTGGGGATACTGCACATTGAAGCATGTAATTTACAGTGGTTTTTCCGAACCGGTATTTGTTTTGACATTGACTCATTTAAGTTGACATAGTTGAAATCCTTACATAATACATCTCTGCCTGAAAATTAATCATGTTTATAATATTCTGAGAATTAATAACACCCATTGCTCAAGTCATTAACTTAAAAAAGGAGCTTCCAAAATCTGTTTCTCTGCAGTAGGGGACCACAAATAAATGAATGCTTGATAAAATAATCCAAGTAGCAGTTTAACAAGCGTAAACTTGAATGTGGCTGCAATAACACAGAACTATTGTTTAAGGGTTGGCATCAGGTTGATGAGGTGCTTATTTCAGCTACAAAGCATGCATACACATGCATAATGAACTGCAGTATGAATTATTAATGTGTTGCTTATTTAGCCTCATCTGTCTAGAAGATAATGTATCCTAACTATAATGAGTGATTGGTTTTGTACATAATTACAGTAGCAGCAGTATCTAGGAAATTTGTTCTTTCAAAGAAGGATTTCTAAAAATAAAATCATCACACAAACTCAGTTGCTGCTCCGTTTTATCAAAATCAAACCTACCAGGACTGAGAATATATAATCAATTCAAAGGGACAGAATCATTATTAAAATCATAATTTTACACAAAGTGTTTTACTTAATCATTCATTACAGATCGTGTGCTGTAAAAGCATTTGTCTCTCGGTTTGTTTCTTTTTTCTAAAGATATTTTCCTGAGAGAGCGCATTTTTGTAGTTAACTCTTAAGGAGATAAACCCCTCAGAAATGAAGAAAGAAGAAAAATAAAGAATATAGGGACAATTTATGTTAATCGTGACAGGATTTTAATTAAAAAAAAAGTTGCTACTTGATTACTTTTCATTTCTAAAACTTGTACTACTGGGACTAATCATATCTAATTTACTTCTCTCCAACTAAAAGTGGTTGCTTGACAAGAACAATAGATCAAGAGCTCATTAACCTCTAAATTACAGCTCCATGACATTTTTGGAATGGTGCTACATTCCCCCTCTGTCTGAAAAAAAGGGAGTTGTGCCTCTTTGTCAAAACGTATAAAACAGCATCTGTTTTATACCTATATGTGTATATATTGATATATTTCCTATTCTCTGACTTTTCTAAAGGCCTTTCTTTCCTTTTTAGAGGGACAGGCTCAAGGTTCAGAGCCGTTTCGAGTGCTGCACCAAGACTGATCTAACATAACAAGTCAGAGTAAGTCAGTCATCTGTTAACCGTGCCTCTGTGACACTGTTGATAAGGGTTTCAAAGCAATACACGAACACCATCTCATTTAAATCATACCCCTGGGAGGCACTGTTACAGACCCAATCTTAGAAGTTTTCAGAGATTAAAGGCGAGATCCACAAGCATGAAGCACCCCAGCACTCGTCATTTCAGTACCTAAACCTACAGTGCTGAGCACCTCGGCTTTGTGCACAACACCCGTGGAGCTGAGCACACCTGAGTTCACAGCGTGTGGCACCGAGCGTGGCTGGACCTGACCTGGCAATAGAAGAGGGATGGATTGAGGGGGGTACTCATGGCTCAGCTCTTGCTCGGTGTTGCAAATGGGTGCTTCAACCCTTGGGCTTTGTAGCTTTGGTCCAGAGAGGGAAAGGAGAAGGGAGTACGACTGCGTATCCGTGCTTGGGGAACTCGCCTCTGTTAGGGTGCTGGGAGTTTTTCTTCCTGTTCACATGACTGTGTCCATAATTAATACTGAATAGTTAGATGGGTGCAGAACTGAATGACAGTTCTGAGAACCAACATTTGGGTTTAACTCAAGTGAGAGCTGGGAGGGATTTGGGTGTCCAGATCCTTCTGCAGATGCAGCCCTGATTGTTTTACCCCCAGTTTTGTGCATGAGAGCACTGGGGTAGAGCCTCAGTGCTCTGACTTCTGATCCCACATCAGAGCTCATGAGCTAAAGGCTCAGATTTCTTCTTAAGTTACTCCTATAGTCAGGGCAGCGCTTTCTTCTCCTTCCTTTTGCTTGCAACAAATAAATTACCACATTTTACAACTTGAAAACTACCTGAAATATGTAGAAGGTAGTTACTACCACAAATCAATGTTACTGTCAGGAGGAAGGAGCCAGGCTCTGCTCCGGGATGTCCAATGCCAGGACAAGGGGCAATGGTCCCAAGCTGGAGCACAGGAGGTTCAAGCTGAAGATGAGGACAAACTTTGTGAGTGTGAGGGTTATGGAGCATGGCCCAGGCTGCCCAGAGAGGCTGTGGAGTCTCCTTGTGTGGAGACACCCAAAGCCCTGGCCGTGTTCCTGTGGGACTGCTCTGGTGATCCTGCTCTGGCAGGGGTTGCACTGGGGGAGCTTTCCAGGGCCCTTCAACTCCTCACATTCTGTGATTCTGTGATAATCAGGTATCCATAACCATCTAGAACCTTTCCTCTAATTTCTAACAAGATGGTGTCTTGTTTACTTTAACCTTGTAAAGTAGCAGTTTAAAATCCAAAAGGAGCAGATTCGGCTCCTCTAGGACACTGATCTAGGACAGATTTTAACTTTTGGTAATTTACATTAATAATTTTGTTTGTAAACAAATTGCTGCTTACTGTTCTTGTCTCCTCATGCTGAATACGTTGACTTTTCATTTTCTCTGAAGCAAGAGACACTTCAAAGCAGCTGGAGCCACAATCCAGCTTTCCATCTGTCACGTACAACATGAGCTGAGTCATGGCCAGCTGGTCACTGTAGCAGAGATCAAGGTCTGTTGCCCACACCTAATCAAAACACAAACAGGTGCATTAGAATTAAAATTAAACCCCCAAACAACCCACAAACTCCAAAACCAAGAATGCTACTCAGCAGTCACATAAAGGAACATCTATGCCTTTATTTTCACACATGTTGCTACACCTACTTATGGTTTCCTTGTGCTGATGCATCACTGACAGCAATAAACCACTTCCAGACAATAAAAACCCAGAATTCTTACATAAATTCCAAAAAAATACACAAAAACCAAAAGCCTAAGGAGAAAACCGCTACCTGTGCTACCAAGATTTTAGCAACAATTGGAAAAAGTAGCTAGATGAGCTGACAGCTGTAAAGGCCGTATCGCATTAAATAGGTAATTAGCTAAATACTGAATATTGCACCTGGATTTTTCCACTGAAGAATAATTAAGGTTAAATAAAGTCAGCCTTGAGTTACAAATCAGTATTTTGAGAGAGAAAAATGGAAGTTCCAGAAGGCAAAGCTAAACTGAGTAAAGGAGGAGGAGGAGAGCATGAAATCCATGTGTAAGTATACGCATCGTTCATTGCAGGGGTTGAGCTGAGCCCCTTCCCGTTGCAATATGCGACCTTATCAAACAGCAGATACTTTAACCTGTTTCTCCTTCCACTCCCACTGCTGTTTTGTGGTGCTAATTCAGATTTATACTCACATAAAACACAAGAAACGAGACCATAAGAGAGAAAAATTGAAGTTCCAGAAGGCAAAGCTAAACTGAGTCAAGGAGGAGGAGAGCATGAAATCCATGTGTAAGTATACGCATCGTTCATTGCAGGGGTTGAGCTGAGCCCCTTCCCGTTGCAATATGCGACCTTATCAAACAGCAGATACTTTAACCTGTTTCTCCTTCCACTCCCACTGCTGTTTTGTGGTGCTAATTCAGATTTATACTCACATAAAACACAAGAAACGAGACCATAAGAGCTTATTGCTGCCAGAGGAACGTGTCCCACAGCAGGAGTAAGGGAAGCCCACCCCACGTGCAGGACATCTTGGTGGCAATGCTAAAAGCCTCATACAAACCTCAAGAAGATTTCAAAGCATTAAAGCCCGCAGAAGTTGAGCAGGATTTGTGAAGCCAGTCCATGCCAAGGGTGCAGCAGGAGGAAGGACCAGGGATGGCTTCTGCAAGGTTCCTCTGTCCCCAATTACCTGAGCGAGGTTTCACCCATGAGTTATTCCCACTTAAAAAATGCTTGTGCCTGCTACGCCAATGAGAAATGTTAAGGTGCACAAATATCTGCCCTGCAGTGGACCCCTCTAAAACAAACCTCGCCATGAATGACTCGACTAAGCCTTTGAATGGTAAATGGCGTCATTATAAGGATATTAAGAGGTCAGGCAGTCAAGGCCTCTTGGTAAACTGGAGTTAATTTCTGAATCATATGCACATAGTAATGCCCTTTTTATAATGGTGCATAAATCACATCAGTAACAGTTGTTAATATCTAACTGCCACGTATCTGTTGCTGTATTAAATATCCTATTTGTCAACTTAAATATTTCCTGCTGCATGGTATAAAATGCAAATTGGATGCTAATGGCTGGCTTTACTTAGTAATAGGGGAATATTCCCCAATTATAATCCTTAATTTTCTTCAATAATTTATTCTTTATCATTACTTCTGCAAGACAGGAAGGAACTTTCACATCGATTTGTACTTTTCAAGTGTGCTAACCTTTTCAATGAGCTGAATAACAATTACAAACTATGCGTACTGGAGGAGCATTACGTTTGTTTCCATAAATATTACCAACAAATCAGTAACAGCCGATGTCTTGAACATTATTTAGGGTAGATTTTAGATTCTCAGTTAAAGCTTTGTCCCCAGAAAGGTGGCAGGGCTACATGAGGGGACCAAGGACTACTGAAAATCCTGGCTATCCAAGGACTTAGATGAGAGAAAAAAACCAGAGAAATTAAGCAAAGATGTCACTTTGTAAGTGCAAGGGCTGTGTTCTGGCAACGTGTAGAGAATGGGCTGAGCATTTAACAGCAAATAAAGCATTAAAAATACAGTCTGGCAAACAAAATTGGCCATTCCTATCAGCACAAGACAAATTCATTACACCCTGGTAGAGATTCAGACAAACCGTACCAAGCAGGGAATGGCACATACGTTTTTTTGCCAGTCTTACTCAACAAATCCCATGTTGTCAGTAACTACAATTAAAGTACGTGCAAGTGACATTGTTTTCACTTCAGATGTAGAGGAGAGACCCATTAATTCCTTGTGTGAGACATTTCCCATCACCTGCACTAAAGCCCAGTGTGCCAAGCTGGCTCTGCTGGCACCATCCCAGTCGCTGCTCTCCTGGATCCCCACTGCAGGGGATGGCTCCAGAAAAACCTTTTAGCAGGACAAGTTTCATGCTGGAAATCACAAGACTGAGCAAATTCTAGCTCAGGGAGTTTCTGATTATTCAACTAGTTGCTGTGTTGTCCTTTTCTGTCCTGGATGTGTCCCAGAACATCCCGGATGTGGGGAGAAAGGAAGGATCAGCTGGTGTAAGGTTCAGCTTTATCCTAGCAGGGGATTCCTTCTGGCCATGGAAATCCTGAACTGCCCCTTTGTACTGCTACAGACACAGGAAAGACACGGGGCCTGGGCAATGGGTCCGACTTCATCTCATGGATCAGTTTTTCCCATTTTATTAATTCAAATGCAGGCCTGTGCAAAGGTCAAGTTCACGTAAAGAATGATACAATCATACAGATTCACAAATACCTGTCACTTGAGTCCATCCTCCTTTTCTGAGGATAGACAACAAGGGCATGTATGCAATCGTAGGTATTTATGATCATAGGTATTGCATCCTGATAGGATTGTATGGCAAATCAGCACAATGTAAGGAGCTTTAACTTGAGATCTGGGGACTTGCAGGACACTTCTGCGTTCAGAAATGAAACCAGAACAGAGCTCACTTGAAGTCTAAAACTGATACTGAATTTTCAAACAAGTGAAAGGGCAAAGATTATCAGATCTCGGGTTTTATTATGATTTTTTTAAAAAGTAGAGGCAGTAGTTAAGCTTGTCGATGGTTTTAAGAGTGGTTTTAGATTAAGCAAAGCATAGATTAGGACTTTCTTACCACTAGGAAATTAAAACATAGTTGGAAATACATCCTGCAGGACTTACTGGCTGTTTGTCCAAGGCAACACGATGAAATCTGGAATTGCTCCTTTTACACAAACTGCCAAGTTCCTTCAGCAGACACAGCTCAAGAGCCTGCGCTTCATGGCAAAGACATCTCAGGCGAATAAAGTCACAATTAGAGCGTAATTCTTTACAGCTGCCATCAAACGGCTCCAGCTTTAAAAAGGAAACTTGAGAAGGGAAGGAACCATAAATTCTTAAAGAGTTACTAAATTATAGCTTTTCTCTCTCCAGTTTAACTCTTTTATCTGCATCTAGTACTGATGTTTGCATTACTGTAAAAACTTAAAAGTGGTTGCATGACACTGTTAAAGCATCCATTAGTAAAATATTAAGGCAGGGGAGCTTATCTGATGAGTTAAAATTCGCAATGGACCTGATCCGGCAGCGAGCACAGACAGGATCTTACCCGGCTGCCACCTCGTGGCAGCTGCTGGCATGGGCTGGTGCTGGCCCCAAAACTGCGGTTTTAGGACCCTAGAGCTGGCCCTAACGTCTGTCCTGCTGAGCAGAAGACTGGAAGATGGTTAATAAAAACAATGCGGTTCTTGTTTGAAAATAACATACAAAATGCTCCATTCTGAAAACACTGCGGTTCTCGTTTGAAAATAACATACAAAATGCTCCATTCTGTGGGGAGAAATCTTAAGACGTGTATGTGAATACAGAAGATGCATCCCAGGGAAAGCACCAATGGTACCATCGTGGTCCCCTAATGGCGACACCGGAGCTGGCCGATGGCTTCAGAGACATCTGGACTCTGCTCTTCCCCACCCCAGACCCCCCTGTGTGGCCAACACCACCTGGCAGCTCTGGAGCCCTCCTCCTCTGGGGCTTTTTAAGCCACCAGACTGGAATGGAGGGAGAATACCCACCCACCACAACCCTCCCAGCTCTGTAATTCTCCTTTCCCTGTGTTCTGCCTCATCTTTTCCCAAAATGAACAATTTAACCCAGCATCCTCTCACTGCTGCTGCAAGATGTACAGTGTAAGCTATCAGAGTGATGACAAAGGTGATTTATGACCCTGCTTCTCCAAGTTATCCACAGATCTACAGATGTAAATAAGTTCATGCATTCAAGCAGTCCCACTGAATTAAATGGACTTAAGGTGCAGCTCCTTGACCAGGTGGGATCCGAGCAGCAATTGGTCAATACTGTGCAAAACTTCCCATCGAAGGGTCAAGGCCTTGCTCTTAAAGATCAGTCTTGGAAAAACAGAGAAATACGTTTTCACTTATTTGGCCCCTCACATTTCCTAAAGAGTTGTGTTTATGTAGTGTGTAACTATGAACGTTTCAGGGATTTTTACGTATTTAAATACTCAGACTGCATTGGTAACAGATGTTCAATGATACATTTAATTTTTAGTTTGACTGGAAATATCATGTATTGGTTGATATTTTCTGGAAAATCCAACTCTGAAAGACTGCTTAAGCATACTGTATTTCCAGGAAACTTATCTGAGCCTTTCAGCTACTGCACTGAAGTGGGCACTTCTGAAATGAGTGAGCAAATGTTGTGGGAGTCTAATAGGATTTCTTGTTTGCCCAAAAAAATAGTGCTTTCAGGAGCACAATCTTTTGTGTAATCTCTCTCTCACAAGACAGATGGCATCATTAATTGCCTCTACATCTAGTTACATTTTAAAACCTGTGCTTAAATAATGTTAGAGTTGTGGTGCATGCTGACAAACGTAGGAAATATTAAGATAGCGTCAATTGGCAATGGGGGAAGAAAAGCAAGAGAGAACAGACAGGAGTAGTAAGAGGCCCCAGGAAACACTGACTGATTTCACACGTCCTCGTTGGTGCCAGGAAACATCCCAGCCTTAATAATCTGCGTTTCGGGGAACGCCTGGCTTGAGTGAAGCCATTGGCTAAACTCCCATTGACTTCAGTGGGCCAGAAAAGCCATCCCTTCATCTCTTTAAAGCAACTTCACATGGAGGTTGTCCAGTATGGCTTATCCGCAGTTCTAGTTACAACGCCTGTGTAAATGCATTTTGGGAGTCAAACCTAACTGGGATCTGTACTTCAAAGCCAACGCTATTCCAATTCCTGGGTTTACCACAGTCCCCCTACAGTGGTATCAGTTACCAAAAGCCTGATTTTAAGCCTTTTCTGAGCTTAAAAGTGGAATATAATTATCATAGCACTGCCAAAGAGCCAGCTTTTGCCAAGAGATACCATATGCTAACTCTTTGGTTTTAAATACCAGCCCTGTGTTTAAAGCCTTTTCTCACACCATACAAGCTGTGATTTTCAGACGCCGAGGAGAAGCAGACACCCAAATGGATCCGAGCGCGCGCAGCCACACCATCTTTGTTGGGTTTTCACAGCATCTGACTGATGAAAGGATTTAGTGGATTACGCTGTGACAAAGAAACCTGACCTTATAAACCAAACAAATGCCAGATTTCTCTAGCGTAGAAACACGCAGGATCAATATTTTGTTACACACCACGATCAAGGCTGATCATCAACACTGCCAGGGATTAAAATGCTTCTTTAAATCCTTTCTCTCACCTGTTTGCTCCTGGGCACTAAAAGCAGCGTGTGCTGGGACAATACTTCACTTATAAGGTCTGCAAGTTCAGCTCTGCATTATCTACCTCCCTGCCATCCATCGCAGGCAGCGGCAGATTTCGGAGTCACCACCCTTCTGCTGCCTTGATTTATTAATTACATTACTTTTTATGTTGTCAAAAGTTGTGATCCAGCTGACTGTGAGGTTTTGCTGATGGACTTGTAAACTGGCAGGGGACTTAGGGTCACTTGAGGGGGTGTGATTTTACCTTTGAAAAAGACCCCCATCACTCATCTACACAAGATGCTCCTGGGCAGGCTTCCATGAGAAAACATTAATTTAGACCCTTCCGTTGTGCTCAGTCACGCCTGCTCTAAGTGCTCCAGCACTCCAAAACCACACTGCTTCCTCACAGCATTTTCCTTTCTAGGTTATTCGAGGTGTTGACCTTGGAATATCATCATTTAAAATGCTGTATCCTTCAGTCTAGACTCCCCAAAAAGCCACCCCTCTCTTCCCACATTAGTGCAACCTATGCCTGCAGTTCACGTGCCCACCATACGATGGTTTCAGGACTGGAGGAAGTACGATGTAGTGTCAGACACTACCGTAAAGCTGAATTTCATAACGCATTTCAGATCTGCTAGAGATAAACAGTTCATGCGATAGCTGAACAGTTTAGGAAGTTCCTGCCCCTCAGGTGAGATGATGTCAATGCCCCGCATTTGTTGCTCCCAGGCCCCTACATCTGGGAAGCGATGCAGAGAGATCAACCCTGCAGTGATCTCTGTGATCATACACACTGCCATGTGCCACACATTGACCTCGCTCTGCATTTAGATATTGGTATTTTTGATTATCATCTGCAATGACCGGCTTAACGCAGAATGCATTTATTTTAGAGGAAAAAATTTATTAGAAGAAATGAAAATTATTTTCTTATCCCTCACTTGAAGAAAGCCCTACAGGCTTTGTTGGTTTGTTACTCTTCAGGCTGATCAAAAAGGTTCCTCAGGTCCACCTGGCAGATCAGGTCTAAATTTTACGCTGCTGTTGGAATAACCACGTGCTCTACCTCCCTCCACACCCCTCACTGCTTAGAAATAAAGTCTGTTCAAAAGGGCAAAGCTTTCTCCTGATACCTTTTGGAGTAAAGTAGGGAAGCAGACATGTCTTGATCTCAGCGTGAAGTCGCGTATCGGCGCCACTCACCTGCTGCTCCATCGTTTGGGGATGGATGAAAGTCACGAAGTCGACTGAGAAGTAACCGAGCACTCCTTTAGATCTGCAGGTCTCTCCGATTTTCAAGCAGAGGGAACTGAGGACCGCCGGATCCACAGAGCGCTGTGGAATGGTGGTGCCAGACGACCGCAGAGGCCCGTCGGCGTGGAGCTGGTCTCCAGCTGACACGATTCTGATCTGGCCTGTTGGCTCTATCAGCACATCCACCGTAAGGTTTGTGACGCTTTCTGCGAGCGGGAAGGCTTCTATCACACCGCCTGGTAAGAAATGAATTAGCTGTTAGGCTGGGAATCAAATTCACATGCGATGCTCTTCGGAGTGCACAGAATGAAACCATCCAGCTCACGTTGTGCTCAGGCATTGTGGGGAGGACTGCTATGGAGATAGAGCAAGTAAATAAATGTAATGTGAGCAGCATAGCTAGAACCCAGGAATCTCTTGGATGAGAAAGAAGAGACCTCATCTGCTATAGCACCTTACAGTTCAACCCGTGGCTTTGGAGCTGCAGATGCTTTGCATGCAGTTCCAAATGGGATATATTGCATATCTGACAAGAGAAATGTGCTTTTGGGTAGTATGAATGAATCCTGGGCTGTCCTACAGCACAGCTAAACGCCAGGCCCAGAATGGTGGTGGAATGCAATGTTGGGACCTCGAGGGAGTGGTATCTCCTGTTGTGAACTAATCTTGGAGATTCCCATCCATACGATGGTCTAAGTCTGCCTTTTGGTAGATGCTTGGTGTGTAGATGGGCTTGTAGATGACAACTTCTAGCAAGGTTGTCTGTAGGAAAATCACAAAGAAAACTGGTTTACATTCTGGGTTTACCTTTTACTGCATGTAACACCATAACTCATTTCATCAGGATAAACCAATACGTAATAAAAATTGGTACTATATATGTGACTGGCATTACTTTTCAAAAAAAATCCTTTCAAAGCTTTGAATCATCCTTGTATCTTCCACAAATAAAGAAATGTATGAAAAATATACATCCACTATGTATAATACCAAATTATGGAAGGGCAGAATCACCACGGAAATTTACTGCCCAACCACAAAGTCCTTTTCCATCTAAAATCTGGCATACAAATAAGGGATGTTAACACAGATACACCGATGTGCAGCGATTCCAGAGGGGTTTTATCTGCACCGCCTCTTACAGACAAACACGGGTTCACTCCTGAGCTCCAGCCCAGTTGGGCACTGCTGAGCTTTGAGCCATGAGGGGCTTTAATGCACGAAACCCCACTGAGGACTCAGCACCAAACCCATCCAGATCAGATTGGAACTTGTTCATATTCCTTTGGTTTTAGGGCAGGAAAGAGCCCAGCAATGGTGTGGGTCTGTGTGCTTGCCAACACCTAGCACAGATGAAATATTCCCACATTTACCTACGTGCACACTCGTATGTCAGCATTGCCTAAAGCCCTTCTGCCAAATGTGACGGCCTCCAGTACAGTAACGCAGGATTAAGGCGTTGGTGCTTATTGATTCAGAATCGTGTGAGAAAGGTAATCCAGGATTAATATAGGTTAAACGCTTGCATGGGACATATGAATGATAGAGCAGTTGCCTATAATTCATTCGTAAATGAACATTTGAAGCATAATGGAGAAATAAAAGGAGATAAATATTTAAATGGGCCCAAGATTAACAAGAATATGGCATACAATATGGTATAATTACTCCTTATAACACTTAACTGCGACTTTGCAGTCTTATTTACCTTGACTAAGAAATGTTTGGAGGAATTTTTCCCATGTAGGGAATCGTTTCTCATTGACTGGCTGTACGTGCTGTGCTAAAAGGCCCGGCAGCTCCTGGGAGATCTTCACCAAAGCTGGCTCCTGCAGAAACAAATTAAATAGAACCACAAGCAATTTTACTACAGAAATGAAAACTGCTTGTGGGGTGATTAAAAACCAGGCCTCCAACAGGCAAAAAAAAAACCCAATGTGGTTACTGTTTACCCACAGTCAGGAAGCCTTTTTTAATTTTTCTGCTTCCTATTCTTCCCTCCTATTGCAAACTGTCCTTCTCCGAAAGAAACCCCCCCTTCACGTGGCATCTATTTCATTATCATTTATATCAATAATTTGATCTGGCAAGTGAAAATGCTAAGCACTTGGTAACTGCTTGGGATCAATAGCAGCAGTCAATAACTTCCACATTGTTTATATTTTGAAACTGAGCGTATTGAAATAGTCACATATGCCAGAAATCGTTTTACTGACTCTATGTTTAAGCTGTTACATCAACCCAAACACCTTTTAGTTATTAAAAAAAAAGAGGAATAAACCCACCAGAAGTGTTTCTAAATGGGAGACACCCTTTTGCACGTTCCAGTCTGTAACTAAATTCACAAGGTATTTGTACCTCTAGTTTTGCTAGAATGTGATCAGCCATGCTACTACCAGCTTTTTCCTAGTTCCAAATTCTTTACTATATTAGCACACACACAAAACAGCCCCATTAAATACAGCAACTGCATTGCTTTTACTGTTCAAAACCGTCCCAGAAGTACAGAGGCATATAAAGTGCAAGGACCCTGACTCTATTGCTTCAGGCTCCTTTCTTGCTGCTTCAGAAGCGTTCGCCTGCGTCCCCTGGGTCTCTTTGCTTCTGCTTTACATCCTCTCTGTTCAGCATCCCGTGCCTCAGAAGATGACCAACCGTCCTCTGATCCTGGCAGTGTCCTAAGCCACCATCGTGAGCTCTGGAGGAACGCGAGCAAACCTTATGGCTGACATCTAAGAGGAGGGAAAAATAAACCCATTTTTCCAGACCAGTGAGTTTGAAGAGATGGGCTTTGTCACGAAGCGCATGATGCCATGTAACCAAAAATACAAATCCAAAATCAGCTTACTGTGATTTATCTACCAGAATGAGGAGGAGGATGGGCCAATGATTAGGTTATCAGCTTTGGGTATAGGAGACATAGATATGTCTGGTTTCTGAATGCGGACTGTGGGAAAAAGTGAATCTCCATCTGTGCCTCAGCTGTCCAGCCATGAAAGGGGGACAATTGCTGTCCCTGCCTCACATGGAATTGAGAGAAAAAATGCCTCGAAAATTATTGAGGCAATGGTTGCCTGGAAGCTTTTGATAAACTACTGGGAAAAAAATCCCACGAATAATCCCTGCTGGAAGTGTAGAAGCATTTGAGAGTGCTGTGACCAAGCTGGTACAAGTGAAAATTAGGCTGTGAGTACAAAGTTCAAGCAGAACTTGCAAACTTTGTTGTGTACCTAAGAGCACACTCACCTGGCTCACAAGCAGAGGCTGTTGGTAAGACACAGAGACTCTGTTCACCTCATCTATACATAGAGTAACATCATCTGCTACTGCTCTGTCCATAGGATGGACATCACAGGCAAGAGTCTCGTGGTACTTCCTCAACAGACCCAGATTTGCTGGCTGAAATAAGGTGAAATAGCATTTGAAGGGGAATTGGATGCAGGATGAACTCACAGCATCTGTCAGGGCAACACGGAAGCACAGTGCCCAGCTCAGGAGCATCTCAAGGTTCAGAGCACCCTTGGTACTCGCTGGCTGTGAAGGATGTGAGCAACAAAAGCAGTCGCCTTGCAGGAAGAAGATGGGCTTGTAAAGAAATAGCTGACTAAATCCAATCTGAAAGATGATCTTGGGAGCTCAAACCCAGCATATGAGTGCTTGAACAAGATAACCAAGGTGCTCACAGAAGGGAGCCGGGCAACTGGATCAGCACCTGGTTTCTAGTGGCAGGTTTTTTGCAACTGCAAGCTCTAAAGCAATAATCCTGATTATAGGGAGTTTTAGTAGGCGAATTCAAGCCCAGATCCAACATTCACTCATGAAGTCAAACCTTTTAAAAGGATCAGTGCTCCGTAGGCTAATTTCATTTAAATTGGACGGTATCTCCAGCAGAGCTTACCAATGTTTTATCTCTTGATGCGGCCCAAACCAATTCAGAATCGCAGGCTCAACTGAAACAGGGAGCATTTGTTCAGATCTTACAGTTTCTCAGTGCCACTAAAAGCAGCAGCAGCCCAAATACTGTTTATGTCATGTAGGAATCTTTAAATCTACCCAAATCTGCTTTGCACCTTTTTATAATGATGAATAAGCATGAAAAGAAATTGCACCTTTTCCCCTCTAAATATGAAACAATTTCTCACCCTTCAGCAAGCTGAATTTTGAAAGGCTTTCTTAGAACAGCATTTGCAACAAAAAAATGAGGACCACATGTGGCATACGTTGAAGGCACTGGTAGGAAATCTACTGGAGACAGGTCAGCCAGCAAGGAAAAGTCTGTTGAGATCAGGAAATAAACAGAAAGAAGAAACAGACTCTGAAATGGGAAGAAAGACCTGGGGACAGAAAAAGGCTGCAGAGCAGAACGCGTGAGAAAGACCTAGGGCTTTTTAGCTAAAAATCAGATGGAAAGGAAATTATTTAGACCTTGCGAGCAAACAGAATGGAGAAAGTGACTCCAAATAAGTAAAGCTGACTGGGCCAGAGAAGGATAAACTCAGCAGAGAGATCCTCAGCGATACAAACTGCCCCAGCTCCCTGCAGTCAGTGAAGCTATGGCAATTTCTGCCACTCCAATGGCACCACCACAATTCACACCGTTCACACAGCGCATCCCCTACGCTGCGATCAGCACAGCTGTGCTAACTCACTCCAGCTGCCTCGGTGTGAATTGGTCCAGCCCAGCTCATTCCTGTATTCCCAGCGACACCAGCAAACGTGGTTACACTGGAAGAGGCCAGCGGCTGCTGTCTGACCGTCCAAATAACTTCCAATATTTCCAGTTTCACAAATTAACCCGATTTGATGGGTTTTTTTTTTTCCAGTTCAGGTACGTGCTGGCCACAACCACAATCTGCTGCACCGAACAAAACGATCTGCGAGGTTTATGCAAACGGCAATGGTTTGTGGAGGTGATGCACTGAACACCCCTATCTACTCAAAAGTTTGCAAGCTGATTGAAAGCCCAGGCGTTTAATTGTTAACCGCAAATTTTAAAATTAAAAAAAAGTGCCAATTGCGCCTTCCACGAGCCGGAAAAGTACGCTCTGATAGAAGGCGGCATCATGTAAAACAGCCGTCATTACCAAGTAACACAAATGTTTTTCCTATGTAAAATTGCTTTGTAAAATATTTGCTCCATCTGCTGAAAGTAGCAAAGACAATTTTCCCTGATAGCTAATGGCCCATTTCAGCTGCATGGCAAGCGCTTCACCGGGGCTGCGCCTCGCATTAAGGCGAGCGGCGAACGCGGCGCCCGGAATTCGCCACTTACGCCGTATTATCTCCTCGCCGCTTCCCGAGAGCCCGGCCCTCATTACCGCGGCCTTTGCTTTGGATCAGCGCACAGGCCCGGGGTCGCTCTGACTCGAGAGGCTTTTTGTCAAGCTGAGGCACATATGCTACGCTTCGCTACGACGGCACAAAACAGCCCCTTTCCTCGAGGACGGGAACAAGGAGGTTACTTCTCTTTCAACTTCCCAGCACTTAAACTGCTGTTCCTTTTTTTCGCGCCACATGGGGCCATGGTTTTCTCTTCTGGCTCACGCTGTCGCTCTGCACGCTGAGGATTTCAATATATAAAGATCAAGCACTTCTTTTAATTCAAAATTCAACTACGTACAAACACACAGACAGACAAAAAAAAACCCCAACCCACTGGCCTGGTCCAAAACCCCCTCCCATTTCATTGTATCCCACGCTATTTACCATCCCTCCATTGAAAAGCACATGTTCACATTGTGCCCTGAACTACTTCAACATCTGCTAACAGACCGGGAGAAAAGAAATAACCCAGGACTGTTTTGAGAGAGAGATCCTTTCTGTTTCCCTCAACCGGCGCTGCGAGATCCCTTTTCAGAGATGTCTCAAAAACCCAATGTATGCAGGGAAATCAAACAGAAAAAGAGCTCCAGCCTCTGCTCCCAAAAATCTGACAGAAAGAGGATCCTGAAAGCTCTAGGAGCTTGTCAGGTAAATCTGCATGTTTATGCACAGCGTGTTAACTTGAGATTAGGATGATTTTATTAAATAGTTTGCTGTATTAATAAACACAAAATACTCCACGTGCATTGCTGTTTTAGGCATAAAAGCGTGGGGTTTTGAGAGGTTGCACTTTGCATTTTCTAAGGTTCCCCACATCTTCCTTCAGAGTGAAAAAGCCCTGCAATTGTCAACAATCTCTCTTTAAAAAGAAAAACCCCATTTATTTCAAATGCAGCATTTGTAAGGTAGGACATTGGGATGTTAATGCTCATACACAATCAGCAATATCTGAATGCATCTTTTCTGTATTTGAATCTGCAAATGCACAAACGATCCAGATGCCCTCAGATTAATAATATCTCCCTAATTAATTTGTTTTTCTCCATTTCAAGCTCTCTAAATTTGCTTCACTGCCTCGTGTCTCTAAAGAAAGGATTTTAATCAATTCCAAAAATGCGATTTCGGGAAGCAAGAAGACATCACGCAGGCAACCCACAGCCCCTTCCTTCCCAGGAATCCCATCTGAATTACTGAGCTGTAACGCTGAAGACAAAAACCTGCCTCGCTTTTCCCAACCACCACACAGTTAAACTTCTTTTATTCCTAGAGCTGCCTATGTGTTACTTTGCGGATTTCAGCAAAACAACCGTTTTTAAAAGAATCCAAGCCGGCGTTTTATTGGCCGCGATAACATTAACGGATTTCGGATTTCTTTAGTGCTCTTGCTTTATCCTCTCCTTCCGCGCCGTTATGGCTGCAAAACTGGCACTTAAATTCAATTGATTCCAAATATTCTGGATCCATATGGCCTCAAAGCCTGGAGCTGAAGTTCGGAGATTGCCTCACTGCTGTTTTCCAGCATTTGCCTCTCCTCCAGTCCCCAGATGGTGGAAGTAACATTTAAACCTCCTTTCCTCTGCCTTGTACAATAGACCTTGGCACCATTTCAACTGTTTACTCCGGTAATTAACAGCACTGATACCACAACAATTACAACTCCTCCAATCTTCACACAATAATGCTATGAATTAGTGAGAGCTAATGGCTGGAAGGTATAGTGGTTCCAGACTGCGAGATCTCGGCATTTTTCGAATAAAATAAAAGGTACAAACAGCACGCTTGCGGTAGACAATGATTACCTAGTAATTAGTTTACACAAAGCTTCCTATTTAATGGCAAAACGCTGTAATTAACGCGTGACAGAAAATCAAAGGGTACTTTGTAAGCATATGAAAAATTAACACTGCAGGCCTATAGCTTTATGTACTGATTAGAAGCATATTAAATCAATAGGACATACAAACCCCCAGCTTGCATATCTGATTATTGCAGGGCTCGGGAACGGATATCATGGCTTTAATTGAACCAGGGGACACAATTATCCTGCTTTATTTTACTTGGGGTTTGAGAATCACCTGAACCATCCCTATGGCAGCTCCACAGATAGATTAATAAGCTAAGAGCACTGCAGTCTGTTTGCAGATACGGTGAATATTTAAACTGTTTAGGATATATTGTTGGCAAAGCATTGCCCGTACTACACCAACCTGCAGCGGCGTCGCTTCATCAGTAACCAAGGTCTTCCTTAACTCTTTGGGTTCTTTCCTAATAAGACACAGCAGTCAGAAGAAATGTTAAAAGCCTGTCAAAACGCTGCAGATGCATCTTTCGCCTTATCTGCCAGAGTTTCTGGCCCTCTTCAGGCTGAGGAAAAAACCACACCTGCAAATCCGTGCGCACAACGACGGCAGCACCAAAGGCTCCTTGTCTTGGCAATGCCACGTTTCTAAAATGACAGCTTTGACAGTATTGTGGTTGGTTTTATTTCGACCTGTTTATGAATATACCCTCTTTGCTCTCAATTCCTTACCTCAGTAAAGAAACAAGAGGGGCTTTGTGAGCCTCACATTTCTCAGAGTGAATGCAATTCACTCAACCAGTTCAAAATCTCCCCACTACTCCTGCTTTTCAGATAATCATAAAGTTTACCTATTACTTATTACAGGACTTTGAAAGTGGAGCTACAATAAATGTAATATAAAGGAACAGCCAGCATTTTGCAGCATTTTATCTCTGCAGCCTTCAAAACTCTCATTTCCCAATAGCAATCAATGCAAACCCCAGCAATCGGTGTCTGAATATTGGTTTGTGCAACCCAGACCCAAAGTTGGATTTTCCAGATTTGCCACCTTTAGAAAAGATTTTGATTTCCTCCCACACATTTTAGTGCATTAACCAAGACATCGTCTGTAAGGAAAAGAAACGGTGGCAAAACACTGTGACACGACTGCAGGCAGGAAGACTCAAGCACACCCACATTTAAAACAGTTGGCTGCCCAAGTGCATTGAATGGCTTTTTTCTTCTACAACAGCTATCTAATGGAGAGTTTTGAGATGGTTGCGTGGTTATAGCCAATTACAAAGGCTTATTGAGAGAATATTTGTTGCTTGGTTTCCTGTGTCTTGTTCTGCTCCTGTATTTTCAGCTCTTTTCTTCTTTATCCTCGCATTTATACCTCTTTTTTTTTGTCTCCAGGCTGACCCATGTTATCTTTAGGATTGCTGATGGGTGAACTCACATCATGTTGCTGACAGTGGTCACAAGGGGATGTCCAGGAAAGTGTAAAGCCACAACAAGCATCTCCATTCCCAAAATACTGCCCCAGCCTCCAAGAATTTGCAGCTCAGAAACCTTCTAAGGCAGAGACTGCGTCAGCAATAAAAGTTAATTATGGTCCATATAAACATAGGTGAGATTTTCCAAAATCTGGTGACTTTCAGCAGTGAGATACCCAGCTGCTGCTTGGCATACTTTGAAATACCATACATTAATCAGTGTTATGGATATCTTTATCTAGATACTCTGAACAGGCCCTCACTCAAGCATTGTCCTGTTGTTTTCCACTTACTCCAGTAGTAGTACCACCACGTTTTTTGCTCTGCATGGACTAACTGAACATTGAATTAGTACAGAAATTAGGTTGGAAAACTGTAACAGAATAGCATAAGAGCATTTCATACAGCGTAAGTGATAAACAGTTAAAAACCTGTGAGTTTTTTTGCTCCCTACAACACTCATCCACATTGCAAGACACAGCTGAACTGCTGAGGTGTCTCTGTACTTACTGATGGTTTTTGCAGGTAACTAGGGCCAGATCGTGGTGTTTGTTCTCCCACTGGAGATGTCTGCACAGAGGCCTCACGGTTGCCAATTGTGCACTCCTGGAGGCAGCAGATCTCTCGATATCAAACCTGAATTTGTTTCTGTGCTGCCAGACTCAAGCAGCGCACAGCGGGATAAGGCCTTGCATTCGGCGGAGTTTGTGAATTCTGCCCCTCATGCACTTGCAAAATAATTGTTCAGATAACTCAGACGCCGCATTAAGTTAACAAGGTAAAACACATCAGTAATCCCGTCCTGCACTTTTCTTTGCCCAATGTTATGTTTGAAATGAGGACTCAAAAATCAGTCTCATTTTCAGACGGAACAGATTTTTACACAGTTCAAACTCACGCACTACATTATTTCTCATCTCTTGCCTACTACATACCAACGAGGCAAATCTGGGTATCACGTCTTAAACTGCTATGCAAATGATGCTATTTGTAAGTATTAACATAATTTAGTGCTTACAGTCATATTCTCCTTTCTAATAATTCCACCAGAATGGAGAGTCTTTTCCCGGTTCTCTTAGCCTGCAGGACAGTCTTTCATCAAGAAGCTGGATTTTTTAATAAGCTGCCAGCATCCGTTTTGTGTGTGGCAGCCTCTGCCGATGACACGATGTCTTCATTATCAAAAGAAACAGGTCTACGTCGTGTAATAGGACGTTAAAGCATGCCTGTGCTCATAAACTAAAGCTTTGATGTTGAACTGTGTAGCATTACAATGGTATTCCTTAACAAAGGATGATTTTAATCCTCTGCTCTCAATGGTAATACTCAGTGGAGACTGCAATTCATTACATATAAAAAAGGTCTCCCGCGCTACAAAAGAGCGCTAAACTCAGAAGGCAGCAATATTTGAGTGTGCATTTTCAAACAAGACCTTCGAAATGGCAGCAAGTTTCCCACGTTGCCAAAGCCCACGTCAATACTGGTCTGGGTTTATGGGAGCTTTCCTGTTGACTTGAGGAAATCAGCCCCAATACCTTATCCTGCTTGGATTTTCCATCTTTCCATCATTCTGGAGTGTTCAGAGAAGAGCCACAAGGATGGGGAGGGCTCTGCAGAACAAGCCTGATGAGGAGCGGCTGAGGGAACTGGGGTTGTTTAGCCTGGAGAAGAGAAGGCTGAGGGGAGACTTCATCACCTCCCCCAACTGCCTCAAGGGAGCTTGGAGAGAGGTGGGTGCTGGTCTCTTCTCCCAGGTGATGGGGGAGAGAACAAGGGGAAACGGCACCAAGCTGTGCCAAGGGAGGTTCAGGTCAGAGATAAGGAGGAAGTTCTTTACTGAGAGGGTCGTCAGAAGCTGGAACAGGCTGCCCAGGGAGGTGGTGGAGTCACCATCCCTGGATGTATTTAAAGAGCGGGTAGACGAGGTACTTAGGGATATGGTTTAAGGGGTAGACAGGAGTGGTTGGACGTGATGATCTCAGAGGGCTTTTCCAACTGAGTGATTCTGTGTGATTCTGTGAACCACTTACCCATGAAATATTAAAAAGGCACAGAAATAGGAACCCTAACACTAACACTGGGTAATACCAATTACACTGGGAATTTACACCAGCAAAGAACCAGACCAGGTGACTGGTGTCTCCTGCCCAATTGACTCCAATGCTGGGAGCAGGATCTGGATAGATTTTCTATGCTTTTTGTCCCAGAGAGCCCAGTGGCCAGACAGAGCTTCCACTGGGATGGCTCACCAGTGCCCTACGTTATACTGGTTAACTTATGCAGAGTGAGGGAACTTCAGCAGATCAGAGAAATTCACCCTTCAGCTTTACATGATAACCTCTATTTTATAATGTGGAATTCGTTTGCAGTTGTCAAATGCAACGGAACTGTAATCGGCACAATTTGAAATTTTAATGGACAATATAATTCAATCAAACAAAAATTTCAAAACAGTTTTGATTGAATTAAAAAAAAAATCAAAAGAGCCGTAATGGGTAGCTTATGCAAATGAAACAATTCTTTCTGGATACGTTCCTTCCGGCTTTAAAACCATTACATTAGGAATGAACTTGGCACGATATAGAGAAATATCAAATGCTTATTGAAATTAAAACATTTAAATACCAATGAATATTTAAAATACAAAGAGTTTTCTGAGCGGCAGAACTAATGAACTCCAGTTTCCTATGGATTTTTCTGTGGTTGAACTTTATCCTTCTACCGCCTTTCTCAACCACGGGGATTCTTTGGGATCTAGCAGTGCATCAGTTCATGCTATATGGTTTCCCTCAGTTAAAAATGTACAGGATCGTGGATAGGATCCTTACCTAAACACCCACTGCAATGAAAAATGCAGGAGTCTAAGGAGCTCTGAGACCTCAAGTGTCCTGTCTTATACAGCTGAACACAGCTTCAACAGTTATTATCGAGGAAAAATGTGTATGATCCTTAGAAAGCCAGATTAAAAAGTAACCAGTCTGTATGTGGTTTCAAATGGGTTAGTATTGTGCAACTACATTTGTCCAACACTGTGTTCCAATAATCCCAAGTTTCTATGTAGATAAGAGGTTCTGTTGCCTGTACACTTTCCTTCATACATGTCTTCACTTTGGATAGAGAGCGCTATGTAAAATTTCACATTATTGCATACGAAGGAAAGGTTACGGCACCCAACTTATTCCACAGTTGGATGCCAGGCATTCATTTCTGTTTTGGAATATTTAACTGTTTTATTTCAATTCCTGTTATCTATTACTGTGTGCAAGCTAGTCTGGATTCTGTAATAGCAGCTGTTACCAATGACTGAAAAATCAAAGCTCAGAGAAAAGATTTACTGCAAGGAGGAACCCCGGTTGGCTACGAGGAAGCAGTGACAACCAACAGGAGACCCTGCTCCTCTGTTACTTACACGAGCCCACTTCTTACTCCACGCCTCGGGGCTGTGCCTCTGCCGCTCCTTCTGAAGCCACTGGTAGCACTTCAGATGGGAGACAACGTCGCAATAGGCCGTGCCGTTTCCTCCAGACTCATCGTTCACTTTAAACAACCAACACCGCACGTCCGTGTTGTCAACGATGAGCTGGCTGAGAGCCCCGACCAGCTGCGGAGCAACGACAAAGACATTTTGCACTAGGACAGCATTAAATTGTTGAGTAAACTCTTCATTTAGACTGCCAGATCTCAAATATTTGGACTTGACATTTATTCTCTAACCATGGTTTCTGAGACGCTCGTGTTGGTACCGTTATCCTGGATACCCTGAAGAATCCATGGTCTTACTTGAGTCCGCTTGGGCAGACACCAACCAGAAGCAGAGAGCCTTTGGTGGTCACTGGAGCTGTGTTCTGCAGAGGGGAATTTGCCTCTCTGGGCCTTTTTGTCCGATCAGGATCTTTGATTTTGGATAATCTCAGTAAATGTTTGTGCCGGGGAATGCCATGGGTATTATTTGCATTATTTGCAAAATCTGACAGACAGTTGTGCCAGATTCTAAAAGCAGCCAAAACATCTGTGAAATTCTCCTACTGGAGAGTGCATTATGTGGTTATAAATGTAGGAAGGAGTTACCAGGCAGGCTTTATAAAAATGCTAATTATTTATTTGTGTATGTACACAGATTTAAATGGCTTTAAAATGCCTTTTGCCCAGCTGGTGTAGGATGCAATTAGCTTCTTAGAAACTGCAAATGCCTTTGAACCTGGTAAAAGTATTATCAGCTCTTGCTGCATTAGCTACAGCCTTCTATGCTTTTACATAGGAATTCTGGGGACTTCTGTTGATTTTTTGTAAACGTTGACCTAAAATACAATTACATGTGTGTTCCAGATGTTGTTATTTGTGGCTTTTGAGAATTGCCTAAGTGTGGTTTTCTTGATTGCTCCCCTACAGTGATGAAAAAGTCGATAATATTGTAAGGACTGTACCAATCCAAGAATTATGTCCTATCTTTAAGTGAAAATTGAATTGTGCTTTAACATAGCGTCACCTGCTTTGATTATTTAACCTAAAATGTCGATATTTCATACAAGCAAACAACAGAACTTCCCTGACACTGTAGTATGAATCAAAAGTATTTGATTCACATCAATTATTTAACAATAAATCAAGCAGTTTTTCAGATCATTGATCATGTATTTATTTCATCTATGGATGTTGCAATGTATTTGTGTAGCTTGGATTGTTTTCATTGCTAAAGGTGATTAATAAAAGGCAAAGCAACGTGGAAAGCCTCTTTAAGAAGTAGGAATACCTACAAACTACGTCACTGATTCTTTTTCTGTAGAAGATGTAGCACCACCATAAAAATATATTTAAAAAAAATAATCAGTACAGGTCGTACTTAGACACATCACTGCAAATTGCAAAACTGCTTAGGGAATGAAATACTGAGGCACTGGATGCAAAATAAACAGATATAAACTGAACAGTACAGAAAACTCTTGTGCCTTGTAATTTTAGTTTAGTCATCTTTTTTCTTTTCTTACTGGTCACACTAACAAGATGGGTGAATTTAGCAACGATAAACTGGATAAAGTAAAACTCCAGTTGCAGAAATGCTCAGTGAACCTCAATTTGTATAGGTTGACTGCCTAAGTGGAAGGAATTCATCAAATACTTCATTTTCCCAGAAATCTTTGTTGTATTTTCAGTCACTGGTAAAACTCCTATTAACTTCATTGAGGCCATGACTTCATCCATGGAGCAGCCACACAAACTTTGAAGTAACTGGACCAAATGCCTTTATGTATCCTCAAGAAGGACCATGAGGAACACCAGGACAATTCAATACTTCCTCACCAGGATACAAATTGCATTTAATTGGTCAGACAGAGGCAAAACCAGGACCCAACCTTATCTGTGATTTAATGAACCCCAGGTAGGATCTCATCCACCCAGTTGCTGCAGTCGTGCAATGTTTGCAACCCATCAAGTGAAGGCAGGGATCTGGACAGTGGCACACTCCAGACCGTGCCCTGCTTACCTGCTCCTCGCTGTAGATGTCAGCTTCTCCAGGAGGGGTTGGCACACGAGCACTGCCAAAAATCCGTTTACTTCCAGACTTGGTGCTGTAGAGCTGAGCCACTTCCGGCTCCGAGCCCAGGATGGGCACGTTCAGCAAGTCAGCCACCGCTAAATCATCTTCGTGGGGAACCCCTCCGATAATGTAGGCATCTCTGCTCTGGATCAGGGTTTGGATTCTTCTGATTGTCTTGGGACTGTACTTGAGCTGAGTGGCCAGGCACATGTGATGCTTCTGGATAAAGACAACATTATTCTTGTTAAAAGGTGTTCTTTTCTATTCCATGAACCTAATTTCTAATGTCGCACGCAATAAATACATTATTAATAGCAGGCTGGGTTATGACCTATCCTGTAGCTTAGCAGTTTAAATTGATAAAAGCTGTTGGGGTGAGGCTCCATAATCGTGCACATCTTTAGTGTGTTGGAAATGGCCTCGCTGGGAATAGAACTAATTACTACACATCTGTATTTATTTGATCCATGCGGAATTATCCTTCTGTCAGTCGGCAGAGAGGCTGGTGGCCTTTGGATAATAGTGATTCATCTCAGCAACACTTCTGGCATGGTTTAACTCTAAAGCTCCTCAAAATCAATACAAAAATGAAGAAAAACCCCTATAGCCGGGAATGTATTTCACCATACAGTTCAGCAGTATTTGAAGCGATTCTCCGAGAATAAAACACTTTGATTTACAAAAGCTTTCATTGATCACATTAAATTACTGGGGAGATACATTTCCATTACACGGTAGTTCTGATAGCTACTGTAAGTGCAACTGCAAAGTACTCAAGGAGAAGGTAGTGGTTTTGTTGGTTAAAGTACACAGGTTTCAACTTATTAGGAGGAATTTTTAATTTCTTCTAAAAAAAAAAAAGATCTATTGCTGAACAAGCTGTTCATGACAGATGCTATAACCTCTAAATTTAAACTAGGGATATTAGTCATGGCAGGTGGAACCTCAGAAATATTTTCTACACCATATCCTATGCATGGCCTGCAGGTAATGCAATTATCTTTCCAAAGGTGTAGCTAGAGGTCACTGAGGTTGAGACAGACAGGGACGGACATCATGCAGAAAAAGTACAAGAGACATCCACAGAGACTGCTGTAAACAAATCATAATTGTAACGAGAAGAAAATCTTCACTTTGAGATTTCATCTAATTTAAGCCCTGGTCAGGAAAGTATTCCCTTCCAGGATAGCATAAATACTGGATTTACTACAGATTTGCAGGACTGGAGAGCCCAGAATATTTTCCTCCAAAGCCTTGGATGCTCCTTTGCAGGGACTGAAGAATAAATCCCAGCTCTACTACTTGGATGGGGTCAATGGTGAAAAGGGAAGTGGGGAGGCCCTGGAAGCAGACCGAAGAAATCCCCTTTTGTCAAACCCTCGGTGCTTTCTCAGGCCAAACACAGCTCCAAAAAGCACCCAGGTCTCTCTGTAAGGAGGCAGACATCTGCAAATACAGTGAGGATGCAAGTCAAGGAGATGCTCCTCAAAGTTCCAGCAGGAAAAAGGGGAGTCACAGAATTATAAGAGCAAAAACTACTACAGATAAGTTTCCTGAAGTCTTTTTCCTTCCATCTGTTTTAAAATCAAGACTCTCAATGTTGTGATTCTTTGGTTTCCTTTCTCCTGAGCGCTGGGGTAAAAGCAGAGAGGTGGAGACCCCGTCCTGTGGGTCTCGTGGCAGAGTTCTGCCATGGAGAGAGCAGGATCAATTTCCAGCCCCGGTCACTCGCTCCCTGGGGCCACGAGTGGTGATGTAGGGACGAGATTTGCTTTGTGTCTCTCAATAATGGATTTTACAGTTAATTAAAGAGTGCAGCAAACAGGCTGTAAAATCTAGTTCATTCCTGCTTCGAGTTTGCGATGGCTGCCGTGATATATAGTAGTGCAAGCGAAAGCAGGTAAAAGCAGGAAGACTGAGAAATCCTAGGGATTCCAGCACGACGCTGCACAAAACAGTGGCTAGCAGGTTAACCAAAAGGCTCGCTCTTGGTTTGCAAGCCTGTTGATATTATTTTTTTAAACCTCCCTCACCATGATGAGCAAAGCTACACCACGGTGCTGTTTTGGTACCTGCTAGCTGAGAATCAGGCCTTTGGTGTAAGCCTCTGTTAGAAGCCTCTCATGTCATGCCTGGATTCAGTGACTCGCAGGAGGTCATTTTAATAGCAAATACCTAAGGACAAGCATAGATGGACATAAGGTGGCCTTCAAGCCACACTTTTATACATTAGGAATAATTTTAGATACATATTAGGTACAACAAAAGCTTTTTATTTAATAACCTAGAAGAGAGATGCTTAAAAAGAACCTATAAAGCTCTAACCCTTACACAGACAAAACGACAGCTGAATCCATGGCGAGTGAAGCCACGGGGTAACTAGGACCAGTTCTGGGTACAGATCCTCCTCCACACTAAAGATGCATTTCTTGGAACCAACAGCTAGCAAGAAATGTTGGTTGGACTGTTTCAACAGAAATGGGGAGAGTGAAGGCTACACACGAGATGTATGCCTGAAAACAACCTGCTTTTGTGTTAAAGCTACTTCAGCCACATCACCATGACCAAACTCAGCCACGAAAGCCGTTTTCCATTCCTGATCAGCCAATCCAGCAGGAAATCTTTTATCCATAACAGGATTTGGTTTAGATCTTTTTAGCATGTAGAAGGCTTCTTAAATCTTCCAATATTTAGTATTTATCACTGGAAAAATAACCCAGTATCCAGAGGAAAAAACAACTGCAATGGTCAATTTAAAAAGAAAAAATATATCCCTGGTATTTATCAAGGATTTACCATCCCAGGAATTTTACTTTACAAGGTGAAGGCCTAGCACAGGCAGCTGTGATTCTTGTTGGGTTTGCAGTACTCGGATAAAAGGACAATACTAAAGAAAAGCCAGCTCCTAAAAATACAGATATCATCCCGATGCTTTTTCCCCAGCTTCAGAGGCGAGAGAACACATTCAGATCTACAGAATTCATTTTAGCCATGGCAAAACTATCAGACAGCTCTGACAAAATAACTAGGAAAGAGTTACTAATATTTACCTAAAACAGGAGTAGGCCTTCAAGCATCGACCCTTGAGATATAGAAGGTAGCACAAGGTTTCATAAAAACCAAATCTCAGCTAAGACATTGTGGACTTATTATTTACAATATAAAATTATTCTCCAACTGTAAAGAGTCCCCACTGCACTGCAGCATTTTCAGAAACACTGCATGTGCTGTACGTTATAAAGGTCTCTTTTTAGACCACGTTTTAGCATGTGGATTTAAAACTGACCTGACGTGTTTGGAGCTACTATTTCTATATTACCCAAGTAGCTTTAAGTTCTGTTCTTTAAGAAGCTCTGCGTTGGATTTAATTGCAAGAACCACCACAAACACATGAATGATTGAATGCTGGGCTACCCAGAGATAAAGTTGGAGTAATAAGAATGCTTTATTGCTATGACTTGCTTAGAGATATAAATCTATCAAGTTCCCAGTCCCAAGCATATAGTAAGAAGGGACAGTGGCCTACAAAGAGCCAATATAGAACTATCTCAACTAAGTCTATAAAGCTAAACCGGGATATTTATTTCCAATGCTCTAACTAGTAGTCTAATCAGTAAAGCCCTTAAACTTGCAATAATATTTCACTGATGTGTACCAGAGCGTTACAAGTTATAAAATTTCCAATTTAATTTTACTGCATCCCTCAAGCTGTAGTAATTAGAAGACAAACTCACAGGGAAGCTGTTTATAGCTTCAGGGGTGAGAATTTTGAACCTGTCCTGCAGGTCAGCCATGTCCTCGGGCTTCCCAGACCTAACAGCTGCCCGCAGACCCAGGAGTTTATTGTAATACTGCAGTAACTCCTCGCTCAGGCGAAGGGGGCAGATGTAGATGACGTCCACGTTGGCATCTAAAACAAAGGGGCACAATGTTCATTACTGGAAGAAAGGTAGATTTTGTTCAGAACAGCGATCTGACCATTCCTGATGGGTCGCCACCAAACAGCTTCCCTTAAAATGCACTGGAAATAAAAATGAGGTCTGTAATTCCCAAATCTTAGCGGTTTTACTGCTTTTTCTGCTCTTCAGCATTTCTCTGAAGACAGGTCAGCAACCCAAAGAAACAGCTAGTTTTCGGAATTCAATCTGCAGAACATATTGGGGGCAGAATTTTGAACGCGTGGCAGGGGGATTTATACGCGCGACTCACATTAACATCAATGGGAATTGCGCGCCGCTTTAAAAAGATATCCCATTAACTTCAGTAAATTATAAAACGGAGCTATTCCGTTTAGAAAGCTGATGAAATTGCAATTTCCTACGCCGCCTGGATTTTGCATGGCCGGTTCCTATTCTTGTCCCGTCCACATAAAAGCTCACGGTAGGACACCATTAATAACCATTGCTGGGCGCGTGAGTGTGCAGATCAGCCAGTTAAATACCACAGGGTGAAAACCTGGGTGTCTGCACGTAAAACAACTTGGGCTGACAGACAGCGTAAACACAAACACTTCGAGGTGAGAAAGTGCCAGTCTTTAATAGATGCTGGTTTGGAAAATTGTAACTACTCCGCTCTCCTGAAATATTCATGTGAATAGATGAGCTAATGAATTAACGGGCCTCGCAACGTCAATAGGATATGCTGCCAAAAAGCACTCCTGGATTTTGATCCAGCTCCCGCTGAAGGCAGTGGGAAATCTTTCATTGTCTTTGCTGGGCACAGGAACAAGAGCCCTGAAAGTGCCAGGGACAACGGCTATCCCCTGTGAATGCATCAGAAGTAAACCAAGCATCGGACTGAGGAAAGCCCGAGCCTCACGTTATAAAAGAATACATAAAAGATGTCCCAGCTCATTCACTTTGCTTTTTGGCCGTACTGCCACAGGCAAGCAACCCACATTAAAAATGTAAAGCCCAGAATGTCAACTGCAGCATTTTGCAATACAGCATCCAACAAGCAGCCCTGGATCTGAAGCCCCGACAGAGCCTTTATGTGGTAATGAACTGTATGATAAAAGTTTTAAAAATAATTAAAAGAGCCGTGCATTAGAGCTGTTAGTCAATGCCTCGCTTTAAGGCATTGACTCAGACTGGCAAAAGAAGCCTGGAAATTCTCCAGTTAGGGTGCAAAAAGGCTTCTTGCCACCATCAGCTGTCCAAAATTGACAAGATCAAGTGGATTTGTTGAATAAAACAACATATTTTACTACCCCTAGCGCTGCCCCGTAAAGAGATACACACGTCTGTTTTGGACACAGTGAGGCTCCAGAGACAAATTAGCTAATGGCAGGTCACAGCAAGCGAGGAAATCCCTAAAGAAAAAGAAAACCAATATGGGAAATATCAATGCTCTTCTGCCAGGCAGAGGTAAAGCTGCTGATCTAGTTAATGATTTAGTTAATATTTAACTAGGTTGTGTCTTACTCGTGGTCTGTGGCACAGTGGAACCAATTTTCACGTTCACAGACTGTAAAGTGATAACGAATGCGTGTGTAATGTGTTGACTTTGTCGCTTTAAGTGTCTAACTATCATTTTAGAAACAAGAAAAAATCCACGTTTAAAAAAAATGACAAAAACCCCAACCCTTCACCGTGGAAAACCAATATGAGTGCCGGGATAATATATAAAGGCAATTACATTATTATTTTAAGCAACTGTAAATTTCTGGATCTAATACATTTTTGTCACAAACTTACTAAGTGGCATTTATAAAATAATCATGATCCTGAAATATACATGAATCATGGAAACGGTGTCATTCCAGGGAGCCAATGAAGTTGGTCACTGACAAATAATATTCGTGGCTGCTTTGCTTAAAAAAAAAAATCACTGCCACTCTAGGGAAAAACTTTGTAACGTATGCCTTTTGCCTTGTTTGCCAATTTAAAAAGAAAAGAGGTTTAAATAAGGGCTTGCTCTTTTCTAGCACATCTTTCTCTCCGTATGAGCCTGAACAAACGCGGGCAGAATTAGCTACCTAATTTGGTAGAACGCTAAACACCTCTGATGGTTTGTGGTGCTCAGCCTGCCACAGGATGAGGCTGCTTTACCTTAGCACGGAGTCGGAAAAAATCAGATAACATGGACAGGAGCAAATGGCACAGCAGATAAATTACTGCTCAGCTTATACATTCTCTATATTAATGCAAAAAAAGGAAATCCTCATCGGTCATTCTTGATTACTCACAACTCCGGGCAAATAACGATCAAAACCCAGGCAGCCACCGGCTCCCGACGTACCCAGAATGTCGCACAGCCTCCCCATCTGCGTGTTCTGCTGCAGAGCGAGGTCAGGAGCGTGCTCACGGATGCGCTGGGAATACCCTGGAAAACAAGGAGAGCCCCTCGCAAACTGGACTCAGAAAAGCCCCGGTAACGTATTAGAAAGAAATCAGGCTTTGGGATTAAAAAAAGCTGTAATCAAATATTTCAAATGCCAAATGTGGTACAGGACTAAATGCGTCACCTTTATGAATTTGCTTTTATTAACAAACTGATGTATCATCATGTATTTATGCATGAAATTTTGAATAAAGACCTAGAAGTTACAGACACGTAGAGCTTTAGCATTTCAACACACAGACCGAGTATTTTGTTTGAGTCTTCTACGTTGCTGGATTTATTTTTTTTTTTTAAACACTGAAAAAAACATGACACCATCATTAAGCAAGAATCCCGGTACGTTTTGTCCTTCACACAGATAAAAGGCAGCAGAATCACTTCATTACGGAGGTGTTGGGCGATACCTGATCACTTTGTTGCGGAGGAGGATGAGTGGCAGCCTGGCTGAGCCTGGATCACCCGTTCCCAGCTCAGACTTGCACACTCACATTCAAACAGACCACAGTAAATTACATCCCCTATTAATTATAATCTCTAATCCTGTCATTGATTAATTCCAAATTAATCCGTGTGTATATACAGACACACAATGTGAGTTGCAATAGCTGTGGTGACATCAATACGGAAGTTCAGCCGAATATTCACTGTTTGGTATAAAATCCTGACCTATCCTTCCAACATTTCCATCTATCTGCACACGACCAATCAGCTGAAACTTATAAAAAAACTGATTTTGACTAAAATCTGCCCAGAATTTCAGTGCTTTCACATTGGAAGACAGTAATAGTGGCTCTTCCAGGCAAATGACAAGGACATTTACTGTAAATAATCGCCATTCTGAGGTGCTGCAGCAATGATGCTTTGCACACAAGAGAGCAGAACACAATAAAATGCAGAGAAATGGAAACCACCAATTCATTTTTTAGCAATTTCTTGTAAAACTTACCTATCGCAGTCAGCACGGTGGTACCAGGCACCTGTAGAACTACATCGGTGTAAAAGATAGTGATTTTTTTTGCCACTCTAATTTTAAGCTACAGTCATTTGAAAAAGCTTGCTCTGATCACTTAAACTTTAGTTTCAAGTCTTCATTCTGTGCTCCCAGGTGAGGACCAATTTTAAGCCACTAACGGTGCTGCCCAACAGTATCAAGACATTTAGGTTTTAAACGTAGACAGCAGCAGATTGCCCTGCACTAAGCTGGCCTCTTGAAAACACATTTGCTTTTCAGAACTGAATCTGAGCAGAACAATAACATGCAAATATCATGTGGAAAATCAGTAATTATTGATAATAATCAGTAATTATTAATAGTTAAAGTAGCAATCAAACAAGAGTTAAAACTTGAGTGCTGCTGTGGTTCTGCAGATACACTGTAGTGTTACACCAACTACCACATGTACTCTTTTTAGATGTATTAATAAAATCTATTAATTCACAACATGTTAGCTTCCGCTGACATGACCCTGCTAAGTTTAATGAGGGGAATATTCACTCCTTGTGATTCATTCACCTTCCAATGGACATCGTGAACAACATTAATCCTCACACCAGACCTATTCTGAACAATCATCTGATAATGCTTATTAAAGGCAGAGGCTTAATAACTTCCTTTCCTTGCAGCCTAAACAAAATTCCACCCAAATGAATGACATATACTGGGATCAGAGCCTACGTGGCCCAGTACAACTGTAACCTGGGACATCACTTCTGTTTAGTTACATACGACTGGATTATGTGTCCATAATTTGGATACATAATTTCCATAATATCCATAATTTGGATTTCCAGCATTTGGGCTCAAATGCAGGAAACATTTCAGATAAATTTGCATTTTCCAGAAGCGAAAGCTCCTACTTTGATTCAGGGAATCACTACTTCAGTGGCTCTGTACCTGCAGTCTGGGTAAGTTAAACTCCAAATGGTGCCTAAAAACAGCAACGTTGACAAAAGCTGATGGTGACGGAGCACTCGAGGATGTGGCTGCTCATTTGC
>NW_010206531.1:0-60556 GCF_000695765.1 Mesitornis unicolor
GACCCTCCTGCCCGCCCTCCCGCCGCAGGGCGAGCTGCGCCTTGACAGCTGCGATCATCCCTCTCAGCACAATGACTCCGGGGCTCTCCGGGCCGGCGGCCTCCTCAGCCCTGGGTGCGGGTTATGGGGAGCAAGAGCCTGCGGGCCTGGGAGGGCTGGCGCTTCCCCGAAGCTCAGCCAGCGGTCGCTTCGGGGGCAGAAGAGTGAGTTGCGCAGAGGCAGGAGGGGGAGTGAGTTGCGAAGAGGCAGGAGAGCCTGCCTCCTGAGCCAGGAGAGGACGAGGAAAGGGTGTTCAGGTGAATCTCAAGTAAAGGACTTGGCCAGGCACTCTGGTCTGAGATGGGTCGAGCGTGTGCTTACTTTTCTTCTATCTCATTTTGTTGGAGAAATCGTATGGGAGAAACAACCGCTGAAGAATAGCGAGGAGGTGATGAGTCTGCAGCGTGGTCATTTTAATATACATAAAACTACGAACTTTGTCTCAGGAACAAAAATTGAATAACCCTTCAGGGTAGAGAGCAAGTGCTGGAGTTTCAATATAGATCTCTTGCCGTTAATGTTTGCTTTTAGTAATAGAAAGGTTACGTCAATTAATTACTTTTGCATGTAAAAATAAAACCATGCGTAGACTATTACACGTTTCTGTACTGATTACAAAATCCACTGGATGTGAGGTATTCTTAGAGGGGGTCATCATTCTTTTATATGGGAGAAAGGTAGACGGTAACAGTTAACAAACTTCATTGCTTCCAAAGATTTTTTTTTTTGGTGATTTTTTGCATTGAGTGAATGTTTACTGTCTTGAAGTGGGATTCCATCAAATTGCACTGTAATTAGAGTTTTTAATAGCATGCTGCAACAGTAGCCAGCATTTGAATGTATTTACTTTCAGATTTCAGAACCAAGAACTATATCTGAGCCTGGGCAATTTTTTCAGAACTTCTCAGCTCTGTAATAAGCTGCACTATCTTTGTTACAACTGTAATGAAAGTATTTTTTAAAACCACTAAGGGAAACAAATGAAGAAGTTTCACTGTTTCTTTCACCTACTGCCTGTCTTACCATTTTAAACCTTGCGGAATAGCTGTTTTTTAAAATCAGCTTGGTGGATGTTAGTGGATGTTTTTTAGCAGAGAACAATTTGACTATTTCTCTTGTTTTCTCTGGTGTCGTAGTAATATAGCATTGTATTTATAAATAAGTTGTTTACTGCTGTTCATTAGCAAACAAAACCATGTTGAAATACTTGGTTTATGTATAGACCTTTTACTTTAAAAGGAAGTACTATATTCTGTACTGTAATGTAAAGCTCAGTTCCGAGACTTTGAAAGCTCAGCCTGACGGAAAAAGCACTGCTCTGAACTCATGTGGCCTCTGGACACCGCGCTGTCTTCTTGCCAAGTCTGCTGCTATTGTTTGCAATTGCTGTTTGTCATCTGTGGCCATACCCTTTCAGTTGCTTACTTCTGAAGGTGTTATAGTAGTTCTGACTCTGGCTGTGTATGTGTTGATTCACGGTACCTCATGTGTGCATCAGACCATGGGACAGAGACAGCATAGTCACTCCACACGCAGTGCGTATGTGTGAGGGTGGGGTTTTTTATAACTTTGGAAGCCCAGGATAGAAGTGGGGAGGGCATTACCTTTGGATTTTAAATGTCAACCTGTACAGTGATGAAGACTGATACAGGAATGTGCTGGGAATATTTTTGGAAGGGATGTGTGTAGCAGGCCCGCATTTTCTTGTTCTACAACTCAAGTTGTAAAGTCTTGATGTAGTTTGTGACTGCTTAAATCTTAATATTTTGGACTCCAAACAACAGTTTTATCCATTGAAACTACTGAGGGTGTTAATCATCTGTGTGATACTATGTACAAGTGTGAGTTTTTTGATGATTGAGGCCTCCTGGGTTGAAAGGGGAGGGGGGCGAATTCCATGGCATGACAATAGATAATTAGATAGGGAAGAATGGGAGTTGTATGGTTTAGATGCAGCTTTTCTCATGCAGGTCATTTCTTCAGTCTTTCAACAGGACAGTAAACTCTCCATTGTTTCTCAGTGCTGGTAATTACAGTTCTTCCTAAGTTAATAACTTTGCCAATGATGCTTTATAAAAAGTACATGGAAAACCAAATGACTTAGCAATATGTGTTATTTTATTTGCCTGTTCTGAATGTATGACTTTTATTCCAAAGAATAAGATACTTCCATATCTGTGGTATGAAATTAATGGGACTCCTGAGTGATTTCCCTACTCTCCCCCTTCTTTTCCTGTATAGGTCAAATGACTGGAAGAATTGCCCACCCCTAGTAACAGTGCACTTTGCATATGGGAATGATGGTGCAAGGGGATCTGCAGTAACAGTTTATTCTTTCTTAGATCTTGTAGTGAACTGCTGGTTCTATTGTTCTACCTGTCTCTGGGACACATTTTTATAATTAATTTAAAGTGCATGTTACTTCATCATCTTGGGTTTTTTACCACAGCCATGTCTGACCAAGGGTCTCGAGCCTTTGGATTGGAAGAAGTCCTGTACTATTAGACTGAAGTCTACGTTCACATCAGACTTTGAATCTTGAATGTTAATAGTTTGGTACTATCTTTTCCAACTATTGAGGTGCATGGTTGTTCTGTCTGTGTGTACAAGTGAAGCAGCTTAATTATTTGCCAAATCTGTGTGTGCAAATCGGTATCAAGTTTAGAAATGTAAAATATCAGCAGTGCAGTACTTGAACCATAGTACACTTTGTCCCTTTCCCTTGTAATACTGTCTGTAATACTGTAGTACATGTAATTGTAAATATGTAAGCATATGTAAATGTGTTAATATCACAAACTAGGTGAGACCGTGTTCTGACTGTAGATGCTTATGCAGTGTTTTAGCATTTTTCAAAGCTTCAGCATTTATGGAGTGTAGTAAGAATCACTTGCTGGAATATTTGGCTGTGTGTGGCTTGTTTTGCTTTGTTACGCGTTTGAAGGGGGCCATAATGTTGAGTATGTTTCTTAAAGATGGAGGAACAATTCTTCTGATCGTGTAGACTTCACTTTGCTTTTGGCAAACAATTCATTTTGATGATAGATCGAAAGTGAAAGCAGTTATGAGGGTTGTAGAATGGTCATTAGTTTGTTAAGGAAAGAATCAATGTCTTTCAGCAGCTAGGAAACATGAAGTAAAATTAAGTATTTAAAAAAACCCCTGGCTTTTCAGGTATTAGTGGAATTCTGTGAAGGGGATATTGTAGAAGCTAAAATGCTCTTCAGTCAGGAAGTGCTTTTATGAGGAAGAAAAGTCCACAGGGGTGTTGTCACGGAATCGCACCAAAATGGCTACACGCACACAAATAATGAACTCAAACAAGCTTTTAATCTGCAACTGAAATTAAGCAGGCAAAACTTCATTCACCAAAACAACATCCCACTGACATTTAGTGAATACAGGTTCGATATGCTGGTTGGGATAGTACCAGACACAGCTGAGTTAAGAATTCTTAAGTTTTTGGCCAAACGATCCAAAATGTGCACTCACTCACTCACCTAAAAAGGGAGAGCTCTCAATCTCGAGAAGTTACCTTAAGTGGAGTCCCAGCGCAAGGGGAGAGTCCCCGACTGCAGACCCGCTGCTCTGAGGAGGACCGACTCCAATGAGTGCTCTGATGGGACCCCATTTATACCCTGGTGGAGTCTGCTCTGTGGTCAATACATGGTCGTGTCAGCCCCTATTGGCTGAGGACCCCAACTTTCCTGCCTTTGACCCCTGTTGAGTGGACCGGACATGAGCTGTGAGGGGGGAGGCAGTCCTGGCACTACCAGGGCCAGAAACTTCAGCACTGTCTTTGTTGGGTTTTTCTCAGGTCTTTAGTAGGGTGGGTGCATCTGCCACAGATGTCTAAAGTCAAGATGCGACCTCTGGCTCAGGATACTTTTGATTTAAAAGTTTTTGGTGATTTGGAATGTTTTGTGAGATTTATTCTTCTGTTTTTTGTACTACTCCCATGTAGCTGCCTGTTTGCCCATGGTTAGAAATGGGATACTGAGGTTGGTGGTCTGTTGGCTTGAGCAGATGTAGCCATTCTTCTTACAACCAGTGAGGTAGCTTTGAAATGCTTTGGTTTGATTGTTTTAAAATACTTAGTGCTGTTTGGATACTTTTTGGCTTAACAAGCCCTGATTGATACCAGGGTCATTAATTGTGACAGAATGTGCAGAGGTTCCAGGTAGGAAATGCAAATACCGCAGTTGTGAAATGCACAGTGTATTTTAACCCCATGCATTGTTTATTGATTACATTCTAGATGGTTGAAGTTGGAAAATACACATAATTGATAAACTGCTATCTCATTTGGCCTTACAGGTGTATCTGAGTGTTTATTCTGCAGTTAAGCTTAACTGACTAGTAAAGCAGTCCTGGAATAAGAAAACAAAGGATACTTAGGTTTTTTTGTCAGTGTTTAAGTAGCTTGTAAAAACTTTATCAACATTCTTATTTGTGATACTTGTAAATGCCATGAGGTCTGTGGGTAATATACGCATCCGAAATGTCTAACTTCTGTTAGTGCAAGCTGTTAAGGTGCTTGCTGTAGCAGGGGTGCAGAGGCACCTCTTTGTACACATAAAGTATTCACATAATAAAGTACTTGAGTTTTTAATACCTTTTATACTGAAAAAAATTTAATTATAAAACAAATAACATATGTATGTTAGTTACAAACCAGTAACCGTTCATTAAGGATTTTTCTAAAAGCTAGTAGTGAAAAGAGGTACATATTTTGTGGAGTTAAGTCCCATTTGCAGTTGAAGCACTGAATTGAGAGTTCTGTATATTTGGGATATGGGGCACTTAGACATAATCAAGGGTTTCCCTACTGTGGCTTTCCATAAGCTGTTTAGTCAACTGCGTTAGAGGCAGATCATCTCTAGTAGGACTTTTAAGTGCCTGCTTACTGAAGACTGAAAAATCTGCTCTTCTGTGTGTGTATGGGTAAATCTTGCTTCTTGGGAAGGCTTCCAAATTGAAAATGTGCAGAGTTGCTTCCTTTTTATGGATGAATAACCTATACAGAGGACCTGATTGTAAGTTAAAAGGCAGCTGCTCTGTGGTAGAGCTTACCCTGAAAGATAGGCACACCAGTAAAGTAAGATTTATTGACATAGTTCGAGATAAATAGGAGTAAAGATATTTTCTCCTGTGGAAAGAAGGTATGTACATTGTTAATATTTCATTTCTTCTGCTATGGAGTTGAGATACGGTTTGTGGGTCTAAAGGATTAGTGTTCCTCAAAAAAACCAAAAACCAAACAAATAAAAAACCAACCAACCAAACCAAAATGAACAAACAAAAAAACTCCCAGATCTTTCACTTTCCTGTTTATACCTCATTCTTCCAATTTTATTTTCTAAACAGTTGATTTAGATCTTTAAAATTTCTATATGGTTTTCTTGTCATATTCACTTCATAGGGGCAGAACACAATAAAAGAATGCAGGACATTGATTTACAGAAAGATCCATGTAGAAATTGAACAGGAAATACCTGGCTAGCAATGCTGTTCATATATGGGAAGGTATTGATCAGTACAGTAGTTGAGTAATTTTTTTCTAGAATTTTTTTACTAAATAACTCCTTTCTGCACTTGGGATAAAAATGTTTCCCTGTATAATAATTGCTTGTAAGTAATTATTTGGAGTAATGTCACTCTTAGAAACAGTGTACAGAACTGGTATTTTGTAACAGTTACTCTGGTGTGGTTTTCTTTTGAACACAGCCTAAATACATGTGGCAGGTGAAGTTGTATGAAGTTATGTAACACTTCTTGCTGAAGAGTTACTTTTTTTTCCTAACACCGTGCATGTATTTTATTTCTTAGTTTCATTGCCATCACACCGACACACAGTTAATGGCTCTGAGAAAATTCACTTTGGATAACTTACTTTTTTTTGAGGAGGGGTGAAGTATCTGGTGGTATAATAATTTCTTTCACACTGACAGTAGGTTTTGAGACAGTGGTGTGTGTTCTTCATCCTTTTGTCCTTTAAGAAGTTGGGTAAAGTTTATAATGATCTCTTTTTCCTAATTGATGAAGAACTTGGCTAGGGAAGTTGGATCCTTCACTGATTTAACAAATCTTCAGGACAGATGTATGACCTGCAAGAGCTTTGTTTGCATCTCTGATGATTATTTTGTGTCACTCAGACTGTTCTTGAATTACCCTAAACAATGGGTCAGCAGGATATTGAGTTCAGTGCTATCTTCTGCCTTCATTGGTGCAACTCCAACAGCTTTTAAGAGTTAACGATGAAGCTGTCTGTTCTTGGGACCAGTCGTGAACCTACAGCATGAGCTTAAGCAGTCTGTTGTTGTTTCTGCCATTACAGAATTTCTATAAAAGTGGCTGCTTAGAGGTAACCTGCAGTTAGCAATTAAGGGTAAAAATACTCTTTTCTGGGTTCCTCTCAGTGTCACTGAGAAATGGAGTGCATTCTTAGCCTTTTTGGAGGCATTGTGCATGTCTGTGTATATATTAGTGCTGAAAAATCCCACTTTCTGTTGACGGTAACATTCTGAAAAGCTATGCTTCTCTGCTAAATGAAATGATCCTGAAGTAGGGAACAAACTTCAGAAATTCCAGATGCCTGAAGTTCTTCCTGATTTATCCTGTTTTTAAATTAGTTTTTAAGGGTCACTTGCTGTAAAGTTTCTTCCATTTGTTCACCTTGGCTTCTTTTCACACAAAATATGACCACTTCTTAACTGCTACCAAATTTGACATTGATAATGCTATAGTAACCCTTCTAGAAAAAAACAAACAAACAAAAAAACCAACAAACCCTTGGCTTTATACCAGTGATGATTGTAAGAAGCTGGAGAATGATTGGTTCTGGCATTTAACTGAAAAATGTGGTTTGTTTCTATGTAAAATAATTTTCGTCTCAAAGTACAATTTTCCAGGTGAATGCTACAGTATTTTGTTTGATGCTGAGTTTGCCAGCAGACAGCTTTAGTACATTTGCTTTGACATACTGTGATAGCAGAAATACGAGTAAAGAATAAGAAGTAGTTACAAGCCAGGTGAGTTTAACTCTTTAAAACACTTTGCAGTTCAAGAGTTGTGAAACTAAAGTTGTTTGCTTTCTGTAAGGATGTGGGTATTTAACTCTCAGACCCTGGGGTGGGGACAGACTCCTTGGGCACACCTTGAGACCCTGGGAAGGGAAAAGATCCTAGTTGGGCAAACAGAAGTCTCAGAAGTATTCAAGGAGAATGTGTGAACATGTTTACGAGTTTTGTAAGACGTGTTCTATTTCATAGCTTTAGCAAGATTTGTGCAGTTGAATTGGTAGAAGGGAGGACTACTGGCTGTGATAACTCTGATAAAGTGGTGTAACTCAGTGCTGGCAACTGTTCTGTGCCAGGAGTCTAGATTAACATTTAAGAGGTGCAACATACCCATTCCTTGCCAACTTTCTTCAATGCCTCCCTTAAAACACTTGTATTTTAACTGTCTTACTCTTTTGTTTTTCATAACTTTTATTTCCATTAACTTGATTGTATTCAGTTTTGTTGTCTTCAACATTGCCTTAACGGTGCAGAGCTCTTTAAGCTCTGTGATACTGTATTCTCTTGTGTGTATTTGTGGCTTCTTCCATTCTAGTTCAAACCCTTCAGTAGTTTTTGCTTTCTTCTGTCTTTTCCTTGGGAATGTGTGTTACTGACCTGCAGCTGATGAACACTGATGTGAGTGTTCATCGCTACAACGGTCGAGGTCAGTTCAGGTTACTTTGTTCACAGTTTGCTGCAGGTTGTACTTTGCCCTTCTATATACCTAAATAATAAATGGAGGTTCCTGGTTTTGGAAAGGAAGTGTATGGTCTTGAGAATATTTGCCACACTGCTATTTTTCCTTCCTTTTCTACTCTCTAGTGGTTGTAAGGACCTGCCACACTACAAAGTGTACAGCTTGTCTCTGATTTCTGTGCTCTTGTACTACAACTACTTGTAATAATAAAAGAGAATGAGCTTAAATATTCTTAGCTCTATTGAGTATTAAGTGTATACCACAGCTCTAACGGTGATGCTTCATTTTTAGCTGTATGAAACTTAAAGATGTAACTTCATCTTAAAGGAGTAATGTGCCACAATAGTAATGCTGACAGTAAATATATTTTGAATCTTATCTAATTCAAATACTGTGTTTTGGTGTTAGCATCCATGTATAATTAATCATAAGTTCTACTGTCAACTATTTTGGAAAGAAAACTTTTTTTGCAAGTAAAACTGTTGTGCTAGCTTAGATGTGTTCCAAAAAATACCCAGCAGTTTAAAAGACTGCACATGAATCTTTTTAAATACAAATGGGCCATGGTGTGTAGCTACTTTTTTGGGTTTTAAATATGTTACTTGAAACGTAGAAAATACAGGTGATAGTGACAGAATGAGAAACGGCATCTGAGGATGAACTTGTGCTGAAATCAACTGCTGAATTGTTTTCCTCCAGGACTGCTGTGAGTTTCCTGCTAAGAGAAATTCATAAAACCCCAGAATGATCTGTGGCTTTATAAGTGGGTGCTATAAATACAGAAACTGGGAAGTCATTTCTGTCTTGTGATCTATGCAGAACTGGCAAGGTCAACATTGCAATGTAATGTCCCATTCTTTAGTAGTAACTTCGAAAAGAATGCTGAAAATTTGACACAAAAAACAATTCAAGGCCTGGAAATAACACCTTGCAGAGTGGTCTGTTTCGAATTCAGTTTTGTTGGGTAATCAGAAACAAGTTTGAGAGGCAGCCTTAGTAGGTGCCTCCCTGGGTTTTAGGTGTATTCAGATGCTTTTTAATTTGAAGTAGGAAATTGTTTAACTTAAGGAGCATGACACAGCAGAGTGGAACTTCACCTTAAAAAAAGAAAATTATCCTAATGAGGGCATGTAGGTGATGTGATGTGTGTGTGAAGTTGGGTTACTGTTGTGTTGTGTTGTTTTGTTTTGTTTTGTTGTTGTAGAACAGCCAAAGAAACAGGCAACAAGTGTAAAACATACTGAATAATTTTTCTACCATGAAAATTAGAAATTCTTTCTATGTGAACACACAGAAGAAATATAAATGGATTCAAAATAAGTAATCTATTACTCTAGTTTAATCTACTGCTATTAAGCTTATGTGATCTTTCCATGCCTTTTCTTAAGGCAGCTTTCTTAAGTGAAGAACTGGACCATTGAAATAAGCTACTGAGAAAACTAGAGGATTTCTTTCTGTTCTTTTGAAGTTTTATAGGAGGGAGGTTGTTGGTTTTTTTAAAATGTTAAGTCATAACTCCGATTCAGTACAAAGGTAACTGATGAAATATGGCCTAAGTGTCACACTGCTCTACTTGATCTTTTTGTCTTTTAAATCTATTTTATTTGCTTCATCGTTAGTTCAGAAATATGCTTTCCTAGATTCTCCTAACTCCAGTTACACAGTTAGAGAGGCTAGAAGACTGCTTTGCTCCTCGAAGGCAGAGAGTTTATAGATATATTTTTAGCTGACTGCACTGTTCTTCTGTAAAACTACGTCTGCAGCACCTTGACTTTGATTCACACACATTGACTGTGATGATGTCACACAATGTTAGGAGTTGGAAGGGATCTTGAAAGATCATCTAGTCCAAATTTGATTGAAAATGGGAAGTGCTATATATTGCCTACTTTGGATAGAAAAAGCGTGTTTTCCAAATCAACTTCCACTAAAATATGTGTGTGTATAAGTATATACAGCCACACAAATGCATAGTTTGCTTATTTCTAGTGTCACTCCTTTGACTTTGTGTTTTCTAATCCAGTTAGGGAGAAAACTGCAATAGTAAGCAGGAGTTTGATCATGAAAGTACAGTAGATTAATCTTGCATATTCACAGTATTGAATGGCTGTCTTAAATGAAAAGGAAGCCAGTGGTGTCTGTACTGTAATAGGTGAAATGGACTCAACATAGCTAGTTTCTGCTAAGAAAGGCAACAACCTTTTCATTTATTAACTAAATTAGTGACCTGGTCGGATGACCAATAGCCGGTGTCAAAGTACAGTAGTTCAGTAGTTTGTTGGAGGGTTGTTGAATATGCCTGTCCAGGGCTAGAAGCTGTTCTTGAAAAAATAAAAATCAGAAGAAAATGCACAAGAACCCTTGCAGTGTAAGTTCGAAGACTCTCGATTGCAAAATAACCCTGACCTTTCCTTAAAAGTTCTCTTACAATTACTCAGATTGCACTGCTCTTCAGTCTGTCTTTTGCAATCAGTTTGTGCTGTAATTCAGAACCATTACATAGCGTTGTGTGTAGACTGCAAACATGTCTACAGCACCCTTACTGTGTTTCAGCAATAAACAGAGAAGATACAAGCACGTTCAACAGTTTATTTTGAATCTCTGATTATTGTGGTATGAGTAAATATATATGAGAGCTTGGGTCTGGGCAGAACACTATTTCAGAGACTTCAGCGTCGAGTGAAAATTTTTTAGGGATTATTTAGCATTGCTTTACACAGAACATTTCATAAATAAACTGACATCTGTGGTCATGCTAAATGTCTTCCAAATGCTTGCTGTACTGTGGTGTCATAGTTGTGATGGTCAAGAGTTACTTCTCAAGCACTTAAAACACAGCCTAATTGTGGTTATGGTGTATTTTGCTGTATCTTACAGAATTGGGGATTGAACTATGGCTTTTCCACGGGCTCGTCTGTGTCTGTTTTCATTAGTTTGTCCAAAGAGAAGATACTGCTCGTAAGCTTTGCTCCCTCAAGCATTTTGTACTGCAATAGTGCACAAAAAGTTCCAAGATAGAAAGTTTATTTAGGAAATACTAAATACAGTCTTGTTAATTGAGAGGGCGAGGACTTACAGTTGATAGCTGATACTTTTGGCAAAAGTTCAGCTTTTGACATTGGTGTTGCAATTGTGTTGTGGGTTTTTTCCAGCACAGACATTTGGTAAATACCATGACTTAATTGAATTTTTAAAAATGCAAAGCTTCAATTATTTCTTACTACATAGTGTTTGTAATAAGAATTTCTTTTTGTCTGTGAAAAAAATACTGATTTTTGGCTACTGTATGTGGCAAAGAAAAAATGTAGCATTGAGTCTGCAAAAACACAGGATATCCATTATGTCCTCTATTTATTAAAAATATTTTGTGAAAGATTGTGTGACTGTATAAAATCTGTCGAGACAGTGAAAGTACTAGGTCCCAGAAATCCATGTCAAGGAAACTGGTTTGTTTAGGTAGATGCTCTCAAGCTCTGCTGTGTTGAGTGGTAAGGAAATTTGAGAGGCTTGGTGTTTTTGTGGTAGTTTGTTGTTGGTTTTTTCCCTTCCCTTTGTATACTTCTCTTGCATCATTCGGTAATGTGTGAGAGAGACTTTCAGCAGCAGTCTGTTTTGGACATTGACAAATGCTAACTTTGGTGTTTGTGCTATTGTGAATATTGGGGTGGAGACTTGCTAGGTGGCTTCATAAAGAAACACTGACAGGAGATGAATGTAGGATGTATTTTGTGTTAAATTTTGGCATTGATCAAACTATGTATTGACAGATTGAACTGCATAATTCAGGTTCTTGCAGTTTTTAGTGGTCTCATTGAAAGTGACTATGTTCATATGTAAAACTATTTAATGTCCTGTATTAACTTTTTTCTGTAAAAGGCGTATGAACACTAATGTTCTTATTTTATGTATTGGAAAAACTGATATTATATGAGTTAAAGTATCACATCAAGTCCACTAAGGAAACAGATGTGGGATTCTTAGTTTTATTTCACTTGGCTTGATCTTTAGGAAGTACATACTTTGTTGAGGAAGGATACTTATGTTCTCAAACAGTCCTAGATGTAAAGAGAACTTAATTTAATTTGTTTGTTTGCAGAGCTTTCTTAAATTACTATTAGAAACATGACTGCCTAGAGTCTTGGGTGCTTGTGTTCAAACATGTGTCATAGGTTATTCAGCCTCCTAAAGGCTGCATGCGGTTGAAATATGCTGTCCAGACTCTTTGTCAAATAGTAAGGGTTTGTAAGTTGCTGATTTGGTTTTACTTGGCTATTCAATTTGATGTTTGAATGGAAAGATTGTAATTTCTCAGTAGGATTATATTGATACCGATGAAGGTAGAATAACTTGGAGATGAAAATGGGTGAGCACTTTTTGAGGTCAGAATGAGCATTTGTGTCTGGTTAGGTGACCTAGTACCTGCAGGCATTTCTGTGAACCGTCAGTTGATTAAGGAAGTAATTATGGCTGTTTAATGGCTTTCAGTTAAAATTTGCTGAATCTTGTGTCCACTTAGATTGCTGATGTTCCCGATGATTTGCATGTGAGGTGCAAAGGAAAATGTACATTTGCTAGTAGAGGAGTCTTTAATGATGCTAAAATAAAATGCATACAGAAGCTGTCAGGTGTGTGGGGAGAAGGAGAGTGGGCATACAGGGACAGTGGATGATGTTCTGACACTGGCATGAAGCATTTTAGCAGTTCTCTTGCAGTATGTGGATGATAATGACCAGATTAACTTCGCTTTTCCTGAAGTTAGTGTAATCTTTGTCCTACAGAATAGAATCTTATTCCAGGGGTATGACAGTTTGTTTAAAAATTCCTAGACATGAACTTACTTTTCTGAAGGATTGCCTTGGGACTGAAATTGAAAAGCAAAACATATTTACAAAACCCCAAGTACAGTTTTAATTTGTAAGTTTTTAATTGAAACAAAATTTTAGAAACCTGTTGTTGGATAAAGAACACTTTAGTGCAAGAATGGTCAATGAATTATAAACAGCTAAGGCACTTACACTTTTACTTATAAAATTACAAGAACAAATTTACAATAGAATGTTTTGTTTTAGTTTCTGATTGTTAGGCTGCTGGCTTCCATGTACTTCTATAGAAGACTACGGACAATTGGTTTACTTAGTTTCCAGACCATGAAATTTAGATGGTGCTAGTCTTTAAAAGACCCAATCTGTGAGTTGTGTGAGCTTTGTTACTCTAACATTCCTAAATACTGCATTGGTTAGCAGAGTGGCTGTAAAAATCCTAGCACAAGAAAAAATTATTCCATGAAAAAAATCCTAGTTAGGAATAAGACCAGAATGAAGGCAGTCTTATACTGAGTTTAAGTGGCATAGAAATTTCACCTTAGCATAGAAGAGGAGGAAGTTGAAGGCTGGATTCGAAGAAGCTGCTGAAACTTGGCAGTGCTTGACCCTGTAATTGAAAAGAAGCAAACTTCTGAATCTGAGTGGCTGAAGGTGAGGAGGTGAGAGAAAAGAGGAAGGAGAGAGATTCGCAAGCCTGGTCTTTGCCACAGTCACTGCAGGACTGAAGGGGACTTACGGGTGAGTAAATTCGCTTGTATGTCAGTTGTCATTAACCTGCCAGATTGCTTCTTAGAGCTAACTGGGTTTCTCCTGTCCCACTCTTGTGGGACAGTTGTTTAACGTTGTCACTTTTCTAGTGGTTAGGAATTGCTTTTGAAAAAGGATCAGAAAGTGATCAGATGAGTCTTTGGAAAAAGTATCAGTTGAGGAGCAGGAAATGATCATCAGCTCAAATGGAAAAGATCTATAAAAAGGGAACCTTCAGGAAACATCTAAACACCATTGCTACTTTGTGCAGTAGTTACTGACTTGGTATTTAACTGATGGTTCATAAGATTCTGCAGAAAGTTATCTTCTGTATTTGCAAGTGTTGTTCAGATGTGCACTAGTATTAACTAGTTGTTGAAAACTTTTTTTCTGCATCGTTAACTGAGACTTATTTTATGAAGTAGAGGTTTTCTGTTAACATATGAGACCTGGTGTTTCTATTTTTTTTAAGTCTTTCAATTATTTTTTACTGTATTGGATCTTTAAAAGTAGTATATCTTAGAAAAATGAATGATCCTGATGTGACCAGTGACACCTATCTCACTGCACAGCTTACTAGAAGGAGAATCTTGCTTGAGACTTGCATTTGCAAGGTAAAGATTTTTTTATATGTGTATGTACATGTACATGTATTTATTTAAAGTAGTCAAGTTATCTTTTTTCAGTCCTCACTTGACAGCTTGAGTAATTGTAATAAGTCTTGGAGACAGTCAAGTCTGTAAGGATACAGTAAAACTCCTGTAAAAGCATTAAACATTTAGATGTATGATGGTTTAGATGCTGTGAATGAGATGAGGTTACACACTGTTGAAAACTGAAGGTGAAGGTTTCTCTTAGGTAGTTCCTGTTCACAAAAGGGAAACAAGAACATTAGTAGGTAGGACACACAGGTGTGTCCACTCTTAAATTACTATTGTGAGTCAAATCTTCCACCTCCCCAGTATTCTTTAGTTTTCCAAAACAGTGTTCTGCTTCATCTTAAGCATAACAAACATCTAAAAATGAAGACTATCTTAGTCTTTTTGAGTGATAATAATCTAGTGGTTAAAACAAGATTATTAAAAAAATAATCCTACTATTGTTTAAAGTTTTCTTACATGCACATGTGTAGGATAAGCACACACTTGTGTGCACTGGGTACGTATATTCAAGCTGCTTCAGTGTATTGCATTTCTTTCTAAAATACTGCAGGCCTTTTCTTCCTTCCTTCTAGAAGTCAGAATGGACTACAGAAAAACAGAACATGAGCATTGCATTGCAGCTGGCATTGCTTTACATGTAGTTGAATTTTTTTGAAATATACTTCTAGAGCCTGAGAGTTAACAATGTTTGCAACTGTAATGGAAAGAAAGTATAGTCGTGTACTGATTATGTTCCTGTATTAGTAAATCTATTAGAATTTGATTGTTTGGATTGTACAGGAAATGGTAACGTTTCAACAGTGTAAAATAAGTCCTTTAATCAGTCTTACATGCTTTACCATTCAGGTTTCATGCCTCTTTTCCTCTGTGTTATGTTTTGCTAGGTTAGAGATGTTAGGTGAATATTTCAAATACTGCATATCAGGATTTATTAATAAAATAAGACTCTGAAATTGATATGTAGTTATTCTATAACCTTTTAAGTTGCATATGCAGTTTTCCCTGCCCATAATAAGCTCTCTCCTTTGTTCTCAGTGATAAATACCTTTCCAACTACAAAATGTAGTGCATGTTTGAAATGCAACACACCATTAACACAATGTAACGTTTATGAAGTCTAGAATGTTAGATGTTACAATTTTTTTGTCCCCTTCTATATGTGCATTCTGTAGTTATTTGATCTCAGACAGTTATTTTTCATGGGATCTGTACTATTCAAGTAGCTGTCCAGTAATTCTTTTTATCCTTGTATTCGGTCTTCCCTAGTTTCAGGCGTTGTTTCATGCGTCCTTGCACAAATACAAAGTATCCGTCACTCTCGCTTCTTCTCGGAGCTCCCTGAATTCACTTGTCATAATAAAACTGGGCAAGGTCCTGTGGTGATACCTTTATTTACAGCTGAGGGCCAAGGTGTAGAGGGAGCCCAGAGTTAGCAAGTGTCACTGAATTTTGTAGAAAGACAGGGGATCTCAGAGATGTGTGAAAATACCATAAACATTAAAATGGGCAGCCTGTTGGAAGAGGAGGAGGAATCTGCCCTGAAAAAGGGGCTCCTGGTTGAAGTTGTTTGAAGAATCTGAAGCATGTTCCTGTCTGTGGGGAAAAATATTCTACCAGAATCGGTACAGAACTAAATTCAGCTGGATTCTTTTAAAGCCATAGGTGGCCATATTTTTTGCTTACAGAGCTAGTGCTTTACATGTTTGTATAAAATAACATGTTTTCTCCCCCTTAAGAAATGGCCTTGTTAATACGTTCCTAAATATGTTTTGAGTTTGTAATTCAAAAGTGTTAAGAGCTGTCTTGTATTTGGCTTTCTTGGTCTCTCTACTCCTGTTTTTGTAGCTCTTGTACCCTGGACGTGCAAACTATGATACCGTGGTCAGTTTAGACTGATTTAAGACCACGTTGTCACTGAAAGGAACTGTTACTTCAATATCCTGTTTGCATCCCTTGTGCCAGCCTAAGTACTCCCATGGCTGTACAGAGTAGGATCAGGAAACTGATGTAATTCAGAAGTGAGTAAAACATAAATGGAATGATTTCCTCAGTAAACTTAACGTGTGACAGCACAAGCAGCAAAGTCAGCACAGTAGAGGGAACAGAAACACGAGGAGGAGGAGGAGGACGATTGCTTCTCTTAGTATCAGCCTGGGGACTTACAAATTGGTTTAAGACAATAGAAAGAAAGGTGTTGTAATTAGGAGGGAGGGAACGTGAGTACCAAATTGTTCTGTGCCATTTTGTTTCCTGATTTTAGTGCCAGTCAGTCTTTAATCATTGGTATAGTTACAGATCGCATTGAATCCAGCTCTCCCAAGGGTTGTTTCAAAGGAAAGGAATATCTGAGGATTGAGAAAGTTGTGTTATGTAGAGAGCATTTCTTATGCTTTTGTCTTTGTGTATGGAGCCTGAGTTAGTACAGCAACCCTGAGGGAGCCTGATCTGTTTACTTTATCTGCTTTTATAAAACCTGAGATTTACTTCTTTTCAAAAAAGTTGGTGTTTTAAAATTGTGTGTTAATTCTTATGGCTCACAGTGATGCAATACATCAAGTGATAATTCTGACACACCTCATTTCAGGACTTGAGGAAGCAAGTTGATAATTGTAATTTATATAGCAAATTTGCAGCGATCTTATTCTTAGTTTTGTATTGTGGGCCTTGATGACAAAGTGTTCCTAAAGTCTAAATTAATTTTCTGTTAAATTAATTAAATTAATGTCTAAAGATCAAGCTCTTAACTTCTGTGTAGCTGACTTGTGTTATGTTTTAACCATATGATGGTTACAATGGAGGGAAAAAAAATAAAAATAAAAAATCCCTAAAATCAGTCAGCTGTGTGTACGAGCAATTACAGAAAGCGATGCTAAAAGAAGTCTTAGTATTGACAACAGTGTCAAACTACCAAGTGTGTTGCTGTGTGGTAAACTTTTTGTTCAGCCTTTTGGACCCTGTGGAGATTGTTACAAATACAGTTGTATACAAAAGATTTTTGAGGGCGTTTTTGTAGGATGGATTTTTGGGTTTGTTTTGTGGTTTTTGTTTTTATTCTTAAAGCATTGTTTCTGTAGTGTATTGACTCTCAAGATCACTTAGCTCATTAACCTGTCTGAAAAGTGTGAGATCTCGGCAATACCTGGTAAATACGGAGACTTAATTCTGCTTGTACTTCTGTACCCCCAGACGCACTTCTAGAAGAAGGAAATGATTTGGCTGTGAGCATTTAGGAGGCAGATGTGTCCCTCTGTATGATTGCAGCTGTGTTATTTTCCTCTCTATTATCAGCAAACTGAGGCTGGAATAAGCCCAGCAGTTGCAGCTGGCAACTAAGATTGTTAAATAGTTCCAAATGGTGCTGGCCCATGAAAGAAGACTGTCAGCAGGGGAGAAGGCCATCTCTTACCGAAAACCCGAGTTTAGGAAAGAGCTGAGTACTGTATTCAAGTCAAAGAGCATAAGAGCTTCTGTAACCTTCCTTAGTTGATAATTAGCAAAGTATTTTGTTCTCGTTTTGTTTTTGTAAAAGGAGTCTCTGTGCATGCAGTGACTTTGAAATGTTTGAAGTACGGTGTTGCACATATGTGCATGTAACTTACTAATTAAAAAACCCCTGCTTTTAACTGTTTTCCATTTGTATTTATGTGTAAGGACACTGTTTACATTTTATCTTATCCCTGAGTAGTGAAAATTGGGATAACAAGTTGAGCCTGTGAAATTATCTGGTCATTTGCTGCTTTAGATACTAGAGGAGCGCAAATTATGTATAAGAAGGCTGTTAACTTTGTGTTGGATTAGAGTCAGTTTTATAGTATTTTTTAGAATCTAAGCAACATAACTGCAGTTGTGTAGTTACTGGGTTTACTCAGCTTCCCCCATACCCTTCCACTGAGAGGCCACTGTTTAAAACAGCTGATTCTGGATCTTTTCTATTGAAATATCTGTGAAATCGTTACAAAGTCTATCTTTTTCTGTGCATGACTTTTTCTCACCAAGTGGCAGTGGTTTGTTGAGAGTGCTTTCATGACAGACTTTTAACGGAAATACTTGAAACTGCCTTGTTTTCACTAGGATTTTAAATTTTAATTTATTAAATCATTGGTTAGCTAGGGCAGGCTATAAGAACACATTGTATTTGGTTTGCTATTGAGCACGAGGCTAGAGAGTCTGAAATCAGGGCTGATGTGTGAAGTTTTGTATGGTACTATAGGTTAGTCTTGAGAAAGGTACAATGCAAGAATGATACCCTCCTGGTTAGACTGTTTCAAGCTCTAATCCCTGAGAGTAATGAAAATGTACAACCACTCACTCCCTTTAAAAAAAAATGATCAAGGATAGATTAGGTGCTGATCATAGCTCTGCCTTTTTTTTTAATGGTGCCTCCTTTAATAATGAAAATTTTGTTGATCCTAAGCCCTGTGGAGCAACGTGATCCCTACGTCACTCTCCCTATTGTTTTTTTAATCCTTCTTTCAAGAAAAATGTATATTGAATCTTGTATTGAATTAGCTACGCAGTGACTTCAGCCAATATAAAGTCATAATGAGGACAAATGAGTTTGTGGTTTCTGGTAATGATAGCCGATCCAGTAATATTGTTAACTGGTTATATTTTGTATTCACATCTGCAAATTCCCTTGTCTTCCCTAGGATTTTGGCTTGCAAAAGACAAAACATAAGCCCTTTCACCTTGTAGTGTAGAGACTAGTTTTTTCTCAGCAAACTTACTACCTTTATTTTTCAGTTACTTTCAAGTTACTTTCCACTAGACCTTTTGCACTAGTTGAGAGCATTTGTATGTTCTACTCAGTTGACTGTTACCTACTAGGCAGGCAGGCAAGTAGGAAACTTCATTGCTTCTTGGTAAGTTGGGTGGGTGGTACGGTTGATGCTTTGAAGAAAAACCAAGAAAGCATTCATTCTTTTTCTCCATATAGAACAGCAATCTTCCTGTGATAGTCTAACCTGACATTGTATTCAGTAGTAAGTAAAATGTGAATCCATAAAATAGAGTTGTTTCCTGTATAATAGATTTGTAAATTCTCTGTTTGAATCCATGTGTCCATTTCTTCATCTGTTCAGTATAGTGGCGTTAAAAACTGCATTGCTTAAGTGCTGTGTACCTATTTTTATATGGCTTTGAGTTTGGAAGAAAATGTAGAACAATTGATGCTTACAGTGCCATAAGGAGGAAATTGTGTGCATATATTAAAACGTTTCATATGATTGCTGTTTGTGCCTTGTTTTAGAGTTACTTTAATACCTTTATTTCAAGGCAAAAACCCCAACATTTGTGAACAGAAAATAGTACTCTTGTGTCTAGGGCAGAAATGTTTTTGTTTTTAATGATTAACTGAAGTGAGTAATGCAAGAAAGTTGGGGGTTGGATGGTTTGGTGGGGGGGGTTGTGGTTTGGTTTTTTGTTTCACTTTCCATGCCAGGCTTCATTGCTTTGTTTTGGGAACAGAACGGAATAAAATCAGTTATCTTTGTTTTTTTTGTGTTCTCAGGCTCGGATAGCGTTTTTACAAGGGGAAAGAAAGGGTCAAGAAAATTTGAAGAAAGATTTAGTGAGAAGAATAAAAATGTTAGAATATGCATTAAAACAAGAAAGGTAGGTATACAGATTTTTCAGCTTTTCTCTGACCTGGAAGATCTTACAGACTAACAGGGATTCCATTGCATGACATAAACTACTTCTAATATGATTCTACAGTTACTCTATGTAAACTGTCTTTATGGTCGGTCATCTTTACACTATGGGTTCTGATAACCTTCACTGTCTGCTCTAATAAATAGTTACATCATTTTCAAATTGTTTGGACTCGTGCCTTAAACACAGAAGTTCAGCTTGGACAGTTTCCCTTTTCTGTGTTAGAGTAATGGTGTACTCAACAAGAGTAAACGTTCCAGAGCTGTTTATACCTTAGTACTATACGTGCTCTGCAGTGGTATTAAACTTGAAAGGATGAGAAATGTTGTTCTCTTGATTCCTTACAACTGTTCTTGTGTTGCATGATGAAAACTGTATTTTGTGACAGAACAGAATCCTTTAGAAGTTACTATTACATTTTGAAGTCTTGTTTTTTCATGTGGTAGCTGCTACAATTTCTGGTCTTAGTAGGTGCATTTTCTTTAGCGTTAATTTAATGGCTTAAAAATTAAAATTCTGTTCAGTCCATGCAGGCTACTGGTCTCAAACCTACATGCTCTTCTGTTGCCTGGCTATTTTATTTGACCAAAATTAGTTGTTAATTTTGCAAAAACAGTGGGAAAATAATCTTGTCATGTGCCTGTACTTTCAGTAGTGGTGTCAATTCTTACATTTAATTTTATGTTGCTTTTAAAAAGTAGCTGAATCTGACAGTGTAAACATCTTGAGGATTAGATGACAAAATAGCCTTTATTTGGTTATTTTGATTTGCAGGGAACATTCCTGCCAGAGTAAACTTAACATTTTGTAATGAAATGTAGTGAGGATTCACCTAGATGTGTTAGTTAGCTGTCCAAGAGTAAGTGTGTCAAAATATATTTTACGTTTTGAATTAGTACTATGAGTGGCTAGTATAGAAGTAACTTCGATTAATTGGTTTCTTATTAAAAAGAATGTTAACTTATGCTTTGACAAGGATGGTTACGTACCTCTGTGTGAAGTCCAGTGTAGAGGTGCTTCAGAAAACAGTGTATGTTTATACAGAAAGCTGTTTCAATACATCATGTGTTTTCTGGTGAAGTAATAGGCAGAAGGGACCTATTTCTTCATTCAGCCTTGTCCTCAAAATGGAAAGTAACTCAAGGTTTTCAGCCAGTGTGAGATTAGAAGTTACATTATTTATATCCTACCAGTAATGTGCAAATCTAGATTCAAGGCAGATGAAAAAGATGCGAAGTGCTGGGGTGTGGGTACTCTTCCTTTAAAGAACATTGAACGTGTCAAAGGAATAATGTGCTGTTATGGCAGACCCAAGTGTCTTGGGTATAAGTAACTTTCTGCAGTTGAAGGAAAGCATTTTGGGGTTTTTGGCAATAATAAACTCTGTGTGCAGCGCACAGACTTTCTGCATACACACACAGTAAGGCTTTGAGGATTTCTTACTTACTGAGGTCAATCAGAGGTAGGTAGTTACATGTGGAATCTGAAGACATCACAGAATCATAGAAAACTAGGTTGGAAGGGATGTCAAGGATCGTATGGAGGAAGGTCTAATCTTTGTTGGACCCAGTCTGGCCAAGATGGCCCAGCATCTTGTCTAGCTGGATCTTAAGAGTCCAATGTTGGGGAATCCACCACTTCCTTGGGGATATTCATATATAATTCATATGGCTGGTTGTTCTCACTGTGAAAATTGTTCCTCTTGTGTCCAGCTGGAATCTCCCCATGAGTAACTTGTACCCATTATCCCATATCTTTTCCATGTGTTTCCTTGTTAAAAGGGAGTCTCCATCTTTGTAGCCACCCTTTTCATACTGGAACATGTTGATGAGGTCATCCCTAAGCCGCCTTTTCTTAAGGCTGAACAAACCCAGTTCTCTCAGCCTTTCCTCATATTGGAAGGCTTCCCAGTCCTTGATGATCTTTGTGGCCTTTCTCTGGACCCTTCTCCAGCCTGTCCACATAATTATTTTTTTTGTATCGTGGGAAGCAAAACTGAACACATCATATCAGGTGTGGACTGACAAGTGCTGAGTAGACTGGCATAATGACTACTTTATCTCTGCTGGTGATGTCTGTTGATGCAACCCAGCATCCTGTTGGCTTTCTTTGCCATAGCAGCACAGTGTTGACTCATATTGAGCTTGTCCACCAGGACACTCAGGTCCTGTTCCACAGAGCTGCTCTCCAGCCATGTAGATCCAAGCTTGTGCTGCACTCCTGGATTATACTTTCCCAGATGCAAGACCCTGTATTTGTCTTTGTTGAACTTCATACAGTTCTTGTTAGCCCCCTCTTCCAGCCTATCCAAGTCTTTCTGCAGGGTGGCTCTCTCTACCAAAGTGTCCACTTCCCCACTTAGTTTGGTATCAGTACACTTCATCAGGGTGTGCTTGATCCCCCATCAAGATCACTTGTGAAGATAGAGGCTGGGTCAATGGGCAGAGGCCAACAGTATGAAGTTTAACAAGACCAAGTGGAGGGTCCTACACTTTGGCCACAGTAACCCCATGCAGCGCTACAGACTGGGGGAAGAGTGGCTGGAGAGCAGTCCAGCAGAGAGGGACCTAGCAGTTCTAGTTGACAATCGACTGAACATCATGAGCCAGCAGTGTGCCCAGGTGGCCTGGAAGGCCAATGGCATCCTGGCCTGTATCAGGAATAGTGTGGCCAGCAGGACTAGGGATGTAATACTCCCCTTGCACTCAGCACTGGTGAGGCCTCACCTTGAGTACTGTGTACAGTTCTGGGCCCCTCACTTCAGGAAGGATATTGAGGTGCTGGAGTGGGTCCAGAGGAGAGCAACAAAGCTAGGGGATCTGGGGTTGTTTAGCGTGGAAAAGAGGAGACTTGGGGGGACCTTATCACTCTCCACAACTACCTGAAGGGAGGTTGTAGTCAGGTGGGGGTCGGGCTCTTCTCCCGGGCAACTGGCGCCAAGATGAGAGGGCATAGCCTGAAGCTGCACCAGGGGAGGCTTAGGCTGGATACTGGAAAGCAATTTTTCACAGAGAGGGTGATCAGGCATTGGAATGGACTGCCCAGAGAGGTGGTGGAGTCACCACCATCCCTGGAGGTGTCTAAGGAAAGGCTGGATGTGGCACTTATTGCCATGGTCCATGTGGTAGTGTTAGGTCATAGGCTGGACTTGATGATCTCAGAGATCTTTTCTAGCCTCAGTAATTCTGTGATTTTGTGATGTTAAACAGCATTGGGCCCAGTATTGATCCTAGGATACCACTTGTGACAGGTTTTCAGTGTGAAAAGGAGCTATTTACCACCACCGACCACACAGCCCACGTCTAGAACATAACTGATGCAAAATTGGAAGGTGAATGGTATTGGTGAAACCTCATTCCAGCTGTCCCCCGAAATGCAGCTGCCTTTATAGTTTGAATTTTCATGACATTCCAAAAATTAATATGATAGACAAGAAACCTGTAATCGTGTACAACAGGAGCAGAACAGCAGAAACATACAGTTTGCTTTAGTTCTTGTGGCTAGTGAATACAAGGCAACACTGCATGCTTCTCAAGAGGAAAATCCTTGCTTAAATCCCAGCCAGAATTGTCATGAAGATTCATAAAAACGGGAACTGAAACTCTGGAGTTGATTGGTGAATGTGTGGGAGGCAACGAGGAAGCTTTTTTATGTTTTTGCTACAAATGCCTGGTAGTTTGAGGGGCTCTGATTGCAAAGGTATGGTGGATTGAGTAAGGAAAGCAAGCGGGTACTGACTTGTCTGTAAGTCATCCAAGAATTGTGGTATGTTAGTTTCTTGGTTGTTGGGCTGAATGAAGAGTTCAGGATAATATATGTTAATTATTTTTTTTTGCCACTGTTACTCTGAGTGAAGAATCACAAATAATGAGAAGATACCATCACCAAAGCAAAATAAATTGAGAATTTCAGATCTGAAAATTGTTGATAGCAGTTTTCAGTGTATCCCTCCCCACCCCCTTTCTCTTCCCCTTGTTGCTCACTGTCTGATACTGAAGCTTCATGCAGTGAAATACCACATTATAAGAGTCAGAAAAACTCATTCAGACAATGACAATTTCTTAGGAAAAAAGTACAAAACAGTACATCAGTGTGCAAGATTAAATAAAATGCAGTAGTAGTTACAAAGTAGTTTGATATTTCTGGTATTCATCTAAGCATGTGTGGAACAGATGTGATGATGTCTTTTACACAAGAGGAGGGGAATTGGGAAAAGAAAAGGAGACTTGAGGGTTGAAATGAAAACAGATTTATTAAAATAATAGGAAGCTAATATGAATACCAATAGTAATATGAAATAACACACAGTTTTATACTCAGCCCGTATGGTGGTCACAGGCTGTGCACTCCCAGCAGTGAATGCTGGATGGCAAACCCCGTGAGCAGCACAGCTCCAGTGAGAGCGTGATGGTCACAACAAGTGGAGGAGTAGGCCTTGGGAGGAGAGTGGTGGTGAGAGACCTTCCAGGGATGGGAACCGAAAAGGAAAGAGGGCTGTCTCCAGCAAACCCCCCCAATTTACAGTGAGTGTGATGTTTATGGTATGAAGCAGTCCTGTTGGTCAGCTTGGGTCATCTGCCCTGGCTTTCGCTGCTCCTGGCTTCTGCGCCTGGCTAGCTGGAAACTGCTGAAGACCTTGATCACTGTGGTAACCTGCATACCAGTGCTGGCCAAAACCTAAAACAAAGTGTCTTATCAACTTTGTGCACCCACTAAATCGAGTGCTGTAGTCTTCTCAAAAATGCAGCTTTCCTGAACACAAAACTGATTCTATGATTTTTGTCCCGGCAAAACTGGGACAGAATGTCCTTGCAACTGAGTAGCAGGATTCAACAGTTAAATAGCAGCAAGCAGTTAAATCAACTTAAGGCATTGTTTCTCCTCCCCTTTTCCACTCCTGGAAGCCGGGCCATAGAAGAATAGCCAGTCAGTACCCAAAGGATTCAAAAGAACGTAGGATGAAGTTACTGTGTGGTGAGGGGGAGTAACGTCACTGACTTATCAACACTGTAGGTTTTTAGTAATTTTTAAGATATGTAATAATTACCCTTGTTTATGTGGCAATACAGAGAGGAATACGTGTGCAAATACATAGTTTATTGGAATTTAACAAGATAAATTTCTTACTGTAAAATTGAGCATCAGATGTGATGTGGAAGATGTAACTGATCTCATTACATGCAGCAGTATTTTGGCGTCTTTGTGGTCGCTAATCATTGGTATAGCTTTAGATCAGATACAATATCTTCTCTAATGAACAATTAAAGCAGAATTTTAATTTGTTTTGAAATTGTAGCTCCAGAATGGAACAACTGTTTCCAAATGGTACTTATCACAACTCAGAATTGGACAAATTTAGGTTGGCTTTTCAATTACAGTGCTTTAATGGCTTCACTTATGAATTGCGCAAAAACATTTCATCGACTTTATTTAATTTCGCAATTTCTTAATAAGTAATTTTGATTTTGTATTTTATTACCCTCAGATGTACAGTGCAGGGCATATAGATCAGTCTGTACACTTTATCTGGAAAGCCTGGTGGAACGCTGCCCTGATAAAACGTGGAACAAAGCTTTGTCACTCAGTTTCAGGAGTACCTAGGGCAGCGAGTTCGTATTTTGTCCATGCACTGGTAGAAATATTCACAAATAACAATACAAAATATGATTCTGTGTAATTGTCTGTCAGATTCAGGTCACAAGATACCTGGCCTTCAAGAACCTTATGGGTTTTTAGTTACAATGTAATTGCTATGAAATGCAGGATTTTCTCTTACTATAAAGGGTCAATAGTGCCACCTACTGATAGTTTGTTAATGAGACGGTTCCTAATTGCAATTTTAGCAGAAGCTTCCATAATTTACAAGAAAGTCTTCTATACCATCAATTATATCAGGCAGCATTTGAGATGAACTTCTACCTTCGGTCTGGAAAATCTTGCACCAGTGGCTCAGCCATTTGAGATTTGTTGGAAATCTTGAGTTTGTCTAATACGTGTTACGTCTTCTTTCTTGAAGTTTCATATTTGAGAGTAGTCTTTAAAACGGATGGGAGCTCTAGATATGGTTCAGTTACTCTGAGAACTTTGGTCAAATGTTGAATTTAGAATTATGAAGACAAGTGTATTTTAGAGATGCTTCTTTAAAATGTGGCTGTTAACTCTTCTACAGAGATCTGTCACCTTAGCTCTGCTGCAGAACAGCTAGAGCTCTTTTCCCTCAGATTTTTAGTACATTTTGCAGAGAATCTATGAGGCAAAAGTCAAATTGTGAAAAGTCTAGGATAAAGTTAGAGAATTCCAGGATGTAAGTGTAGGTAGTTCATGTGATATTCCCAAGGAAAAGGGAGCTGAAGACATTTTGATAGGCAGCTTGGGTTAGAGATTAAGATGTGGAAGGCTTGTGCAAACCTGCATGGAAATAGTATCACCAAGACACATTTTTTTAAAAGTGATGGGGAAGGAGAGGGTCAGAGATCAGGAGATGGGAAGGAGTGAGACACAGATGGACTGAGCAGAAGTTGGAAGCTAAGACTCCGGTCAGTGAGGAGGAAAAAATCTGTAGGAGAATAGATGTGATGAGGAAATCTCTCCCTCTGACATGGTTCCTGAGAGGGTAGGATCTCTGTCATAAGCAGAGACAGAGCAGGAAAGAAACTGAAGAGGAAATTGAAGGTGGCAAATAGGCAGGAATCCCAGATGTGAGGTTCAGTCCCAGTGTGGTTGGCTGGCTATGACAGTGCCGCAGCAGAAGAAAGAATCTCTGCTAAACACGTGAACCTACTGGTTTTTGAACGGTTCTTAGCTGACACACACGAAAAAACCCCACATTGCTGGAGAACATAGTGAGCTCTCATCTGAAGTCTCATCTCAAAACTGTTCTTGAAAGACTAGAAATAATGGTGTGATGTAAAAATTATCACAACAGCTTTGTTTTGAGAAATTGTATTGTGTTAGCATGGTTGTGTTAAATGGGAATAGTAGAATGTATCGAGTTAATAAAAGCATTGTATACTAATTTGTTAAACATTTGCATACTTTTTTCAGGGCAAAATACCATAAATTAAAATATGGCACAGAATTGAACCAAGGTGACTTGAAAATGCCAACTTTTGAATCAGGTAACCTTTTTACAGCAGCCTGTTATAGTATCATTTCTTCATACACTGTTTTAGATTCTGTGTTCAATTTATTGCAGATTTCATTGTTCCCCTCACCCTCTCTTAGGTGTGTTATAGGAAAGATGTCTAGGAAGGGTTTGGTGTTGGGTAAATATTGTTTAATATGAAAAGTTACATTAATCGACCTTTCCTTTTTTGGAAGAGCTCTTGAATGTAAAAGAAAGCTTTAAATAAACTTACACAATTCATTATTTAGCTGTTACTTCTCATTATTTCTTAAAACAACCATTTCTTGAAGGATTTAGGTGGGTTTTTTTTGCCATTGTGCCATTCATCCAGAAGGAAAGTGTAAATGCAAACTAAACTGAAGAAATACTGTTGGGCTTGGTGATTTATAGGATGCTATTTTTTAAAGAATGAGGGGAAAAAATAGTACTACATTGGCCTGGAAAAAAAGTTGAGCTTCTGTTTTTATCTTAAATCAAGGAAAAATGTCCTAAGAGAGAAATTAGGCTGTCCTTATTGGTACTGTGGAGTGTATCTGATTTTGCAGTATAGCTGTGAAGTTGACCATAGCAGTTTTGCTCTTCACAATTTCTCAGGCAGAGGAAAACATTTTTCATGAGAACACAGGACTACTTAATAAGCAGAATTGCATGTGGCTTGTCTTGAAATGTAGGTCTTTGGGAAGTTGCACTATTGGCCTATGTTTGTGTGATGTGCCTTCAAATTGTGGTCTACAGGTTTTAATTTTTTTTCTTCTTTCATAGTTTTGTTTTCTGCTTTTGAAGTGCCACATTTTGGGTACTTTTATACCTGGTTGAAACTAGAGATCATTATTCATATTTCTTGCTTGATGGGATTTTTTGTATGTGTTTAAAAGCAATAAAAGTTGGATTTTAAAATCCTTTAATGATTAGTTTGTACCATGTTTTATAGTCTGACGTAGTAAAAGTGCAGTGGGTCTAGACTTTAATCACTGATAGTGAACTGATGGAAGAGTGTTAAACTTGACGTATTCGTTTTCTCCACGTGCTGGTATGTGTCACTGCTTCTCTTTAGCGGTATTTTCCATGTTGCTTTCTAAGCATCTCTGCTTTGTGAAAGAGATGTAGCCTGTTTTCTTAGCAGTAACACTTCAGGGCAAGGTTTTCTTTTGTGTACAAGTTAAATATTGTTCTAGTTCCTTTTCTGCACATAAGGGATCACGATTTTTTAACTGATTCTATTCTGTTAAATTATTTGCTTGATGCTTCAGCAAAGAATTAGGAAAAATATTAATTAAAAAACACAGCATAAGACTGCATCTAATTTAAAGCTTTCCTTTAAGATTTGCTTTAGTTTCATTGCTGTCTTGTAAAAAGTAAATTGATCTTTAAAACAAAACAAAACCATAACCAAAAAGCCCACCTAACTATGACACTGTATCTTTCAGATGAAACCAAAGATACAGAGGTTCCTGCAGTACCTCAAAACAGCCAATTGACCTGGAAGCAAGGCAGACAGTTACTAAGACAGTGAGTAACATTGTTGAATATTGGTGTTTTCAAAGTTCTCCCAAAAGTACGAGGAGCTCTGTATTTGTTTACTCTGTGAAATGAAATAATTGAGGTGGGCAAATAAATAGTGGTTCATTTTTCAAGACTTCGTAGTCTTGAGCCGTAGGCAGTATAGAGTGAGATTTCCCATGTGAGATGGATCGTGATGAAGCTTATTTTCCATAAATGATGCGATAGTGGCAGTAATTTTTAACAGTCAGCCCTAATTTCTTTCCTTTTCCCTCAAATATGCTTTCCCCTTTCTTTCCTCTCTTAATGTGTCTAGGTATCTTCAGGAAGTAGGTTATACAGATACAATATTAGATGTACGCTCCCAGCGGGTAAGGTCTTTGCTTGGGCTCTCCAATTCAGAACCAAATGGTTCAGTAGAGACAAAGAACTTAGAACAGATCCTCAATGGAGGCGAATCTCCATCATCAAAACAAAAGGGACAGGAAATCAAAAGGTAAGTGAAGAGATAAGAAATGCATAAATTTTAAGTGTGTTTTACTTAATCATTGATATGTACTGGTCACTGCACGTTGAGCTTTAGAGTCTCAGCACCTGTCAGTGTAGCTGACTACAAATGATTATGAACTTAACCAAAATTGATTATACATAGGAAAATATGTATCTATATTACATACATCTATGTGTATTATACATGTGTTATATAGAGGAAAATATATAGTGTATTGAAGCTGAATTTATGTCATATAACCGCTTTGGAGTTGTTATTTTAAGGAAAGATTCTGTTGGGTGCTGCTTTTAAAATAAGCAATTAGGCACCTGTAGAAACTTCTGCATGCAACCATTTCTTGCTGTTTTGCTAGTTTTAAAGCTCCTAGATTAGGTAGCAGTTGCTATTAGTCTGATTAATCTTCTAAAATATCTTCAGCAAGTAAAACGGATTCTCTGTTAATGTTTTTATTTATGTAGGAATTCTGGTGATGTTCTTGAAACATTTAACTTCTTAGAAAATGCAGATGATAGTGATGAAGAGGAGGAGAGTGACATGATAGAAGATATTGCAGAAGGAAAGGAAAAGCACCGGATAAATAAGAAACACAAAGTAAAATATTTTATTTTTTTATATAGATCTGAAATCCCCTTTAAAAAGATGGTTTTTATCCAGACTATAAATGTGTCATGCTAAAACGTTTGCTGTTGTACTTTCGTTATCTGAAAGGATTTTAAGCAGATGTGGTACTGGTAAATTTGGTTGTTTAGTTGATGTATGACCTTGAAAACTTAAACCACCAACCTGTTTGCAGTTGTCAGTTGCTGAAAGAGAACTGAATTGGCCATTTTGGCTTCTGTGCGTACTTTGAGTCCCTTTGAGGCAAATTTAGCGCTGTTCAATGGGCATCCTTTCTGAATTTTGGAGAAGGTAGGGACAATTCCTTAAAAGAAAATAAATTATGTAATGGTGGAAAAAGTCAGTGCCATGCCAAACACATGCTTAATTCTTCCTTTTATGCAGCTTTTTACTAAATATTTTAGGGGCCTAGCAGTGACTTGTCTCCGGTAACCTTGTTTAAGGTTCAATGAAGTTTTATTCCTTTTCATTTTCCTCTTTAGTTTTCCATTCTGTAAGCAGCTTTCTAGGTAGGATGGACTGTACTACCTGTTACTTTTTAGTTCTTTTTCTCCTATACTGGAAGAGTGTCCCTGTCATTGCATTTTCTTTATATGAAGAATTTGATTTATGAATGTACTGGCAGTTTTATTACTTTTTGCTTAGTAGAGTATACACAGCCCCTCTGGCTGCATTAGATTTTCTTAAGTACCTAACAGCATTAGCTTGGCTTGATACAAGTCTTAATCTACCAGCTTGACTTGTCAGGAAGGGTTTTCCACCATACCTTTGGTATTAACTTGTACTTCTGTTAAACAGATTAATCAAGCAATCATTTGAATCTTTTTTTGTTCTAAGGCAGTAGATAGTCTGACAAAAAGATTGTCTGATAAAAAATTATCTAATAAGTAAATCTCCAAGCACATATGAAGACATTACACTAATTTTTTTTACGTGTGTCAAAGCTTGTTCTTACAGAAGGATCATTTGTAGTTGTTTTGTAAAAATTGTTGCATTCTGCCAAAGTGTAAGAACATTGCGCAAGTCCTAGGAACGTGGCATAATCCCGTGTGGAAACTTTCTTCACCTGCAGAAGGAAAGCAGACTTTTCACTGATGCCTTGGTAGGGGGGTTGTTTGCTTGCCTCAGGTGAAGGTGTGGTAGCACTAGTAAAAAGACACGTTTCTGGAAAGATTTTTATTTTTGAAGCTTATGCTTAACACTTAAATAGAACTGGAAAACAAAAAGGAAAAAAGGCTTCTGGACCAGTGGAATACACAGTTTGTTTGTAAAGCTTCCCTGCCAAGCTACTGATACTCCAAGGAAAACAACAAAGTTTTCTAATTGATATGTTTTAAATAAAAAATGAAGACTGGGGTATATGGGTTTATTATCGTTACTAAGCCTAGTGTCAGTATTCTTTTCATTTCCTAGTGATCACTAGGCTGCACAGCTCTTTTTTAATAAGCAGCTCTAGATCCGACTATATCTAAGTGTCTTTTTCTGTTGAAAAATGTTTTCCCCTGCAACCAAGCACTCAGAATAATTTCACATCTCACCTAGATATTCCAGTAGAAAAACTGTTCATGATTCAAATGCAGAAAAATGTTTATCTGCTTGCAGATTGGTAATGAAGGTTTAGCTGCTGACCTTACAGATGACCCTGATACTGAAGAAGCTTTGAAAGAGTTTGATTTTTTAGTGACAGCCGAAGATGGTGAGGGAGCTGGAGAAGCTCGAAGTTCAGGGGATGGAACAGAGTGGGGTAAGAAATAAAGGAATACTTGTTCGTGGTAGTACATAAGAGTTGCAGTACCTGCTAAGATGGTGTGGATGTGTGGATGATTGTGATGGTCAAATGCTGATGCTTAGATAATAGTGTATTGGCTGATGAAACTTTCACATCTGTATGCTGTTGTAGTTGCCACAAGTAATGAGAGTTACATTTATTTCAGATTTTGGTTTTGATTTCAAAACTGAAAGAGAAGAATATTTTGTTTTTTAAATAAGAATGTCTAGGATGTTGAATGTTTTTTATATCTGAATTAAAATTGCTTTCAAATCTAGATTTTTTTTTTCTTCCTGTTTGTTTCAGATTAGGAGCTTTAAACTTTTTGTGCTCAAGTTAAATGAGTACTTGTAGAAGTGGGCAGTCAGTATATTTAGTTTTTCTGGCTGAAATTTTTAGATATTATTGTTAATGTGGCTTGCGATAGTAGAATCAAAAAATACTTTTGTACTGACCCAACTTATTATTTATTTATTTTAGAGCAGATAATAACATAAAGTAGGTTACTAATTTGATGGTGTGAAACAAAATAAGCTAAGTCAAACTCCTGGAGCCTACATGTTTCAAAAGAAGAACTTGAAAGAGGGAGGAAAATTTGGGTAGGAAAAGGAATAGTGAACCAAGTAATTTACGTCTGCCTAGAAATGGGAGATTGACCATCTTAGTTTCTGAACTGTGGTACAGGCAATTTTGTGGTTGCATGCTGCAAGTCTTTCATTGTAAGGCCGAAAAATGCCACTAGATCATCCTGTTTGACGGTTTTATGTCACCGAGACAGTGAATTTGTCATACTTAGAAAAACACTTGAGCAAAGAGAACATGAAGATCTACAGAAATCGAAATGCTGGCACATCTTCCAGGAAAATCATCCAGTCTTGATTTTGGAGGTACCAAAGGTTAGAAAGCATTCCTTCCTGGAAATCAGTATCAAAGGGTTAGTCACATTTATTTTTAAAACTCAGTCTTATTTCTAGTTGGCAGTTCAAGACAGACAAGCTGTTACCTTTAGTTTTGGTAATACTTATTTGTAGAAGCATTTTAGTTGCTTGGTGGTGTTGACCTTTGAAAGCGATGTTACTTGGTCATCTTTTTATTTAGCCAACCAGACAAAACTCTCGATATGAGACGTCTCATAGGCCCTAAAGCCAAGACTTTGACTTTCAGATTGCAACATCCCTTCAAATGTGTGGAGATGCAGAAAGTTCTGGTTCTAGCATCAGTCTTACCACTGCTGTGTATCGAAGGGAAAGTATCTTGATACTGTAACTCATGCAGTCAAAGATTTGTCCATGTTTTTCACAGCAGACTGCTGAAATTTCCTGAATTAGCTTGTCTGTTGAATTTCCAAGTCGTTGCTTTCCAAGATTCCTTTCCAGCTTGCTGTATTTCTGTCATCTTCTCAGGTAGTTACCCAGAATGGAGGGATTCTGATTTATTTGCAGTGCTGACTTTGCAAGTTAAATTTTTTAAAAATTTGTATTTGAGCAGTTAAGTTGCTGTCCCAAACTTAAAATACAATAAAATTTAAAAATCTATTTTAAAAATCAAATTGTCCCATCACACTTTTCACAGAGCTGTTTAAATGTCTTTTTATTACAGTTTAAGTGAACCCGTAGCAAAAGTGAGGCAGAGCATTTTGGGAGTTTGTGCACACTTGTGACAGCTTTTTTGTGTCAACTGGTTTAACTGCAGTAATTCAGCTGTTACCAAAACACTCGTGTCTGAGGCAGGGATGTGAGCAGGAGGAAGTAAACATAAACCTACTTTCATCTTAAAAAGTAGGTGTTCTGAGTTTTGCCATGTGAAGACAATATCCATAAGTTCGTTGTGTATTTTGTGCTAACTCACTATTTAATGAGTCAGAAGACACTTCCAACCATAGTAGCAATGCTTTCTTCATAGCATGTCACTGATTTTAGTACAGCTGTTCTTTCCTTAAACGGATGTTTAAGGACACGATCTATCAGGTCTTGGGGTTAAGTGTCACTGTTTTAGAGATCAGTGTGTAAAACTGAAATATTTAAAGTCAGTGCTTCTTTATCACCTGTCAAAAATAACGTTGCAAATATTGTCCCACTTAAAGGTCTTCTAAAATAAAATAATACATTGCTTAAAGCAGTTTATTTTAGCCTGTCCACATGATTTTGAACTCTGAAACTGTTACTACTTGAGATCTCCAGATCCATCCATATATTTATTTATTTTTGAGGGGGAGCTTCATTTGAATGAATATTTGTCATTGCTCTCTAAACAATTGCATCAGCCATCAACTTCGGTATTTCAGTTATAGTTCATGTTTTTCTTGTCTTCATGCTGTAAATAGTTGCACCGTTCTATTTTCTTCTCAGCTTTTTTTTGTTCATGTTTTAGCTTTCCTGTCATGGGCATCTTTCTGTCGCTTCTTACTCTTGCAAAGATTTAGGCTCTCTGAAAAAATGTGAATGCTTACGTGTATATTTCTTTAGAATGCTTTCATGTAGTAACTGGAAACCAAATTTCTGATGTTTAGGCTCTAAACCTATTGTGCAGTCTTGCTTTATTATTACTTTTTATACTTGATCGTCAAAGTGTTACTTGTAGGTCTAACTTCAGATGTGCTGAAATATTTAAGTGCCAAATTTGATAGTTTACATTTTGGCAATTGGAGACTTCTGCAAACCCACCACTGCGTGTGGAAGTTTGGGTTGCCTTTTTTTCCTTTCCTATAATACGGCCTTCTATGAATGCATTCTTTTTTTTTAGGTGCCTCATTTAATATACTTTGTCTGAAAACAAGTTAAGACTCAATGTGATTTTAAGTGTCCTGTTACGCGATGTGTTTTACTTAGGAACAGTTTATCTTCAAAATAATCTTAAATAAAGAATTAAAATATGCAGCACATTCAAAAATGAGTGTACATTTTTAGATCAAAGTTGTAAATGCCTTGTGCTGTTACAGTATCATTAAGAAAAAAGATAAGCAAACAGGAATGAATACATAGTGTGTTAAATATTACAGGTATTACACATTAATCTTTTTATTCTGCTTATGATTTCGATGACTAACTATGTGTTCATCACTTAATTTTTTCTCTCCATGAAACACAAAAGTTGTGTTTACAGATGGACCATGAGTCAGAGAACGACTCACTGTGCCCAGAATTCTGGGTGGCAGAGTGTGACTGGAATTCAGAGTCTTTTGGGTCATCTTTTTAATAAATAAATAAATGAATGAATAAATAAACAACAATGATAAAACCCCACAACCCACAAAAACACACACCAAAAAAACCCCAAAAAGACCCAACCAAACAAGAAACCTCCTTTCTCCAGTGCGTGGTATTGGCTCGTAGACATCTTGGGTCTTCTGCACTGCCCTGACGTCAGTTCAGTGTGGGTTATAAGCACCACAGGCAATTCCAGGAAGTTCAGTACTAATGGGGAAGTGGAGTTCTGGTCACGGCTCTGTTCTGAAATATGTAGCTGGGCACACCTGAGAGAAACACCATGGAGTTTTCCTAAAAATCTTCATTGACATTCATTTCACAGCCTCTCTGGTTTATCAGAGTTAGTGTTTTATTTAGTTTTCTATTTATGACCTACATTTCAGCATCCAGTGACATTGTTTTTGAGTATTTATGTTTGCAGGCTTATGCTTTTCCTGTTTTGTTGACTGAATGAGCCCAGTTCCTTCAAATTCTTTGTCTTGATATCTGCATGCCCTGGTTGTTTTGCAATCTGCAGACATTTTCTAGACTTCTGCTGTGAAACACAGGCTGGACATGTTACTTCAATTTTGTCATCACCGTCACTGAATTATGTGGACTGCTCCAGCTTTAGTACACCACACCTTCTAAAACACACCAGAATGACAGCTGTGCTGTGGCTTTGGTGTTTGTTTTGGTTTGGTTTGTGGTGGTTGGTTTTTGGTTTTTGGTTATTTTTTTTACAGCAGCATTGCATTGCTGTTCTGTATGTTCAGCTTCTGGTTCAGTTTAATTCCTGAATCCTTCTTTGCAACACTTAGCTGATTGTTTTCTTTTTATTAATAGTGCTTTGGATATTATTTTTTAACTTTAACTTAATTTTCTTTCATTGGGTTTTGAGGGTGATGGTGTTTTTCCTAATTTCCTTCTTCTGGTTGGGCATATCTTCTGCCTTCTCTTTCTGTGCCTCTCCTATTTCCTGACTAATCGCTGTTGTTCTCTGTCAGTGTTTGGTCCTTCGATCATAGCAGCTGAGGTCTTTGTTTGCAGTTTGGTGTAAGGTGGCATTGCTCTGTTCCCCTTGCCACGGCTCTTTGCAGACAGCTCAGGGGACTTGGCTGCTGTGCTGCCTGTTCCCTGCCTCTGCCACCGTTGCTGTTTCTGTGTTCTACCTCTTTGATGAAGATTGTTTGTCATTGGTTGGCCCTATTTGAATGACGGTCCTTTGGGAGATGCATCAATATCCTGGGATATTTTCTTACTCATTTTCATGTTTTGTCATGAAACATGTACTTGGAATAACTCCTACGGGTTTGCATCCTAAACGCATGCTTCTGTCTCTGCTCTGTGTGTGCACTTTTATGATTGCAATGGTTATAACTTTAAAAATTGCTGTTTTATGAAAACACTGATATCGTAGGTATGATTTGAAGTTGGGAACTTAGTTTTATTTTTTTATGTCTGAAGAATTGTAAGCGTAAGCTTCAGTGGCGCACAAACCAAGGTTGGTTGCTGCCTGGTTGGTGGTTGTTTTGGTTTTTTTTTTAGCAAAAGTCCATCTGCAAATATTCCATTTGCCTTGTCTTAGAAACAAGTTTACCCTTTTACTAATTCTATGTTGCCAGAGATGTTAGTGATGGATAGTTTAGAAAAGTGGAGAACTGAATTTTCTTGGAGAACGATGAACTCTGTAGTATTTGTCAAAAGAAAAACACGTCTTCTGAAGCTGTGGAGTGTCTTCTTTCTGCTCGTTGTAATTTAATTGCTGGAATGCAGTGGATGTCAATTTATTCACCTATGCAAATTACTTTTCTTCTTTATGTAAAAACCTGTATTTATAGACTTGTTTCTCTGGTTATATCTAGGACCAAGGTTTCTTTCTTGTGCATGTAGAATGAGTGCGAGAGGATGCATGGTGGTCTTCATGAATAAACTGGCACTGACTTAGCTTGCATTTTCATGAGTGATACAGCATGAATACTTTTATTTGCTTGTTCAACACTGGCTGAATAATTTCTTAACACTGTCTTTCTAAAGATGCAGTAATCATTTCTGAACACCAATGATTTTTTGTGTATTTTGAAGTATCTAACAAACAGTTACTTATGAAGCTTAATTTGTTTGCTCCTCAGTAACAAATTAACATACAATTTTCAAATATGTAACTGATATTATACAGTGCATTGGAAAACTGTATGAAATGAGACGTAGTGTTTTGTTAACTTAAAACTGAGACTGCACCTTTAAAGATTTAAGAACTTTTATTAATGCTCTTATACAGCTATGATAGTAAATCACCAACAGCTTGCATTGCCAATTGCTGATTTTTTTTCTTTTAACAATATGCTGCATGTAGACAAAGATGACCTGTCCCCAACTGCTGAGGTTTGGGATGTAGACCAGGGACTAATAAGTAAACTGAAGGAACAGTACAAGAAGGAACGAAAGGGGAAGAAAGGGGTAAAGAGTAAGTGCAGATTCTGACTCTTGTAATACAACACTTTTTTGCCTGTCTATATAGAAGACATTTTTTCTCACAAGTTCTGTTTTTGGTTTGGGGCTTTTTGTTTGTTTTCGTTTTGTTTTTTTCATTAAGCATTGTTTTCTGTAATGGGGGCAACCAACTTTAACTTTCCACCTGCTGATTGTGAATATGTTAAAACCTTTGACGGCCATTTCCTAGAGGAGAAATGTTGAAAATACACCAAAAAATTAAGGTTCAGTAGGTAAAGAGAGCCAAATGCTTCGAAGTGTGAGTGTAAAAATAATTAAGAAATTACATTTTGAGGATATTTCTACCCTAGGAAGTTTTCTGAAAGATTTAAACTTCATTTGCTTCTCGCAGTGTAATACTATGGTACTGTTGTGGGTGGAGTTTTGGGGTTTTTGTTTTTAACAATTATAGCTTGAATCAAGCTTGTAATTACTTTTGCAATCTAAGGCAATGAGAAAAAAAAATTGCCTGTAACGTAAATACAAACTTTTTTGTGGCTTTGTTTAGGATATAATGTTTATTTTATGCTACCCTTCACTCTTCTGTGCAGTTACCACATTTTGGTTGACATCTCTTTACTCTTAGAGTTTTCAGACCAGTTGACGTATTTGAACCATGTAAGTTAGACCAAAATTCAGTACTGAAGTACCTGGTAAAAATGCTTTTGTTACTTATGTCTTCAGCTAGACAAACCTCTTAGTGGACAAAGCATTACTAAATCAATGTCACTCTAAAGAAGCTCCTTTAATTGCATTGGTTTTATTTTGAAAGTATAACATAACAGTTTCTGGTCATATTTAGTAATTATTTTCTTTCCTCCATTTGAAAAATTGTGTGAATATGTACTAACTAAATTAATTAATACTAAAATGTAACACTTTACAAAGAATTGTGTAATTATACAGATTTGAATTTGCTGTGTGACATCTGACATTAAATTAGCGCATGTTGATTGCTCTGTCAGCAGTTTTGCATGGTTTGCACATACACACGCATACAAATACAGCATCTTCGAAGTAAGGATTTTTACCTAGTCTGTGGTTTGATTAGAACTTAGAACAGTAACCTGGGTGCTAGTGGGTATCATTAACATGTAAGTCAACAATTGACATCAGATTCTCATGAGGTATTTTGTAGGGTTAGCAACTTCCTTTTAATGCTGGAATTAATTTCTTTTATTTGAAATTTTCTTATTAAACTTCACATTTTAGACTTTTGGAAGCACAGTGACTGTAAAATAGCAGCAAATATCAGCACATATGTTTTCATAGTGTAATACTCTTTTGTTGGTGGTTTTTTTTGCTTTGTTTTGGTGGTTTTTTCCTGTCATAATAGTCACCATGTTATGCTGATACACTGCTTTCTTAGAATTTTTTTTAAAAACACCTCACCAAGCAAAAAAACACCCCAGGCTTCAATTGCCTTTATAATGCCAGCTGTAAAATAACCCAAAACCTGTTTATGGAGGAGTTCTTACGTTAAAAAAAATAAATGCAGCAATCAACCACAACCTATTCTGGACTTCATTGTGATAAATAGATAAGGAGTTAGGTTTGATTTTTAGGAGTTAGGTTTGATTCTGAATTTCGGACCAGTTTCTTGCCCAAGTTTGGTAAGATCGGTTTTGGCAGGTAAACTTGGTTGACCATTTCTCAAATACAGTCACGTTTTCAGAACGTAACAGTGGAGATGATGCATATTTAGTTTCATGCTATCGGGTCAGAGTAATGCATTCACAGCAGTTTGAAAACATGTTTTCACATCTTAAATTGTGCATGTGCATCACTGTTAGAATGAAGACAATTTTACTTATTTTCCTTAGTTTCCTTCTTTGAAACTTTTTTTTTCTTTTTTACTTGCTCTTTTCTCTCAGTCCAATAATTCTGTATTTATGAAACAGTATCTGTCCCAATGACTTTGCTAGCCTTGATTTCTGGGAGCACAGTGTAATAGTTGGTAGGCAGGAAAACAGATTTGGATTTTACCATCTTCATTAAGCATCACCTGTTGATGTAGAAGGATCCCTGTGTTATATTCAGGCTTGGGCTAGTAAGTCTTAGAGCTGATAGAAATCTACTTATGGCTTCTCAGACTGCAACTTTTCAGTGCTGAATATTCAGTTACCTTCCCACTCTTGATCTCTGAGGGAGGATACACTGAGATGGGATTGTAGGTCTTTTGCTTTTGTTCATAACAGGTTCATGTTTACTGACTTTTTTTTTTGTTCTAGTCTTTTCTTGAGGATAAAACACAGCCATCCAGTTTGTGCCTTGAGCATTGTGCTGCCTCTGCATAAACAGCTTTCTTATCCTTAAAAATCTTGAATATTGACATTTTTCAGCATAAAATACAGAGAAGTAGTTGGAAACAGCAGCTGCTCTTTTATAAACTTCAGGAAGAAGTTTATCTGTACTTTAGCATGTCTTGAGGGCTGTTCTGAGGCTGTGCCTGAAAGACAAGTAACTAAGTGTATTGAAAGGCATTAAAAGGCAGTGCTAACAGTCCCCTAATCAGTGACATGAAGCATGACCAGTAAGTTGAGGGAGGTGATTCTGCTCCACTGTGGTGTGACCCCACCTGGAGTACTGCATCCAGCTCTGGAGTCCTCAGTAAATACATGGACCTGTTCATGTCGCAGGTCCAGATGAGGGCCACAGAAATCATCAGAGGGATGGAAAACCTGCCCTACAAGGAAAGGCTGAGAGAGTTAGGGTGGTTCAGCCTGGAGAAGAGGCCTTCAGGTAGACCTTACTGCAGCCTTTCAGTACTTAAAGGCTTACAAGAAAGATGGGGACAGTCTTTTTGCATGGCTTGTTGCGATAGGACAAGGGGTAATGGTTTTAAACTAAAAGAGGGTAGATTTAGACTACATAGAAGTAAGAAATGTTTTACAGTGAGGGTGGTGAAACACTGGAACAGGTTTCCCAGTGAGGTGGTGGAAGCCCCACCCTTGGAAATGTTCAAGGTCAGGCTTGATGGGGCTCTGAGCAACCTGATCAGTTGAAGATGTCCCCGCTCGCTGTAGAGGGGTTGGACCAGATGACCTTTAAAGGTCCCCTCCAACCCAGAGCACTGTGTGATTTTGTGACACACTCAGTGACTGGCTGGCTCAAGGTAGCAGAGCAAGGGGGCTACTTCTTCTCTCAGAGCACACTCGGAGGTAACCAAACTTCTCGTGCCCATGTGTTTGGCGGGAAAGCATCTCCAAAACATGTGCACAAGAGTTTATAAGCAATTTCTTGCATTTTCCATCCATGTGTTGAGCAGCTCATGCATATTGACATGGAGAAGACAAATGCGTTTTCTTCTGGAAAGCAAAGGGCATATTAAAGTAGACAGTTTAGGGTGCCAGTGATGACTTTTGTCATGTCATTTGTTGACTGTTCTATAATATCTTCAAGAATGTATCTGCTGCCGGTCACCGTAGGTGGCTGGCTGTTGGCCAGCTGTAATAAAGACAAAAACAAGCTTCTCTATGTGGTTTTTATAGTAGAGATCTGACCATTTTAAGATATTTATTTAATGAGATCTTACCTGCTGACTCCAATTAAGTATTGTACCCTTGAAGTGAAATCCTATCCATCTAATATCTATTAGAAGAAGTGTTGGTGCAGAGGAGACATCCCTCATTTTTATTGTTTGACACTCACTTCATTAGGTGAGATCACAGGTTTTTAAACTCACTTCTACATGAGGATGAAATGAAACTTAACCAGTCAGGAAGTGTGTTCTGCTGCGTAAGGGAAACTTTTAGAAGTCATTTTTATTCTCAACTTCTGGGCTAGCTCTCTGTAGACTTATTTGGCATAGTAAGTGTTCCATAAAAAAGAAAGAAATAAAGAGACGTCAGAAGCGCAAAAGAATAAATAAATAAAAGGGTGTTCTATATTAGTCGGCAAAATGAAAATGTTTTGCAAGTATTACTGAGAATGCTGTATAGCATCCCTCTTGGGCAATGTGTGGTGTACTTTGGCTACAGTTCTACTTGCAGAAATGTTGTTCGTTGTCATCCCTTCCTCCAGAGAATTCTCAGTTATTTCCAGAGAATTCAGTTATTGATGAATATTCATTTTTTAACTCATCAATTTTAACCTTTTTGTCAGTAAGATGTAAGAATTGAAATGATCAGACGTTATTTGAAAACTACTTTAAATATCGTAAACCCTTGTAATGTAGCAAGTTTAAAAGTGTAGTTTTTAGGGGTGGAGTGGTGGGGTTTTGTTTTAAACGTTCTGTAACATAGCTGCCTGCAGTCCCAGGGAAGACTTCTCTCAGTTAAAAGTTGGTTGTGTCTTGCATCACTGAGGATTGTTTTCTTTAAAGGGATTCTGTCACTGAAATTCCACTTTAATTGGAGCTTAACTTTTTGACATGCAAGCTGTAAGGTAGAAGCAGGAATAAATAAAAAAAATGTACTAATTTTGTTTGCTAGTGTCTACATCGTGAATTTAGTGCACATATAATTTGGTATTCTTTGTTTCTAGAGGGATGCTTGTATGAGGGTGAGACACCTCTGCAGTTTCATACAGTGGTGGAAGCATTCTTGCTCTTGTGTTCAATAAACACTTCATACAATTGAAGTACCATTCAAAAGCAGGGAAAGTTAATTGTTCGTTGCACCCCCATTATGAGTTGTCTGTACTTTTTTCCTTCGTTTTTATGCTTATTTTTTATTTGCACTCTGTTTTTCAGTGTTACATTGTTTAGTATAGTTAAAGTTGTGTGATATTCTTAGCAAACGTTTAATTCATATGTATTTTGTTTAATAGTTAATGTTTTAATATTTGGCTTCTCAGTAGGGCTCTAAGATGATTTTTTTTTCTCTCCTACAGGGAACTGTAGAATAGATCTACAGAACACAACAGTTATTCTTTGATTTAGTGAATTAAAATTGTTTGTATGTAGCTTTCAGATTTGATGCATTAACTCCTCCTTTTGATTTCCAAAAGATGTTATTAATGTACCATGACAAATGCAAAGGATTGTATTTAATTAAAGGAGGTCCCATCAGTACTTATTCTTGCTTAATTAGTTTAATGGATTTTTAGACTTCAGTCAAGCCAAGCGGTAGCAATCAAATGAATCTTTGCTGCTGACGTTAATTTACAGGAGTCAACAGGACAAAACTTCACGACATGATAGCTGATCTGGGCGATGATGAGATACCCCACATCCCTTCAGGAGTCATTAATCAATCTAGGTCACCCTCTTCTAGAATGACTGATCATGAAGGTGCAAGAGCAGAGGAAGGTACAAAAAATTCAGCTACTTATTATATTTCAGGAGATTTCTTTTAGAAAGCACACGCTGTAATTTACTGTCCCCTCGATAAAGCTTAATGCGCTTGCAGATTGCCACATTATTCTTTTAATTGCAGTTCTTCCCAAATGGTTTGATGAGAATGTGGCCTGAGTTTCTGTGGCTTATCGTAACTCACCGTTATTTCATAATTATTTTTAAACAACTTCATGTACAGCAGTGTGTTCTGAAACTATTCACTATTAAGTCCCTGTTTGCAGATTTCCCCCCATCCCTCATTAGCAAAACCTTTTACAAATAGGGTGTTATTGATTGAGGGGAAGAAAGGTGAGTATTAGCATTTGATGCACGGTTTGCATTGTAAAGTTACATTTAAAAGTGATTGTTTGTTATAGGACTAATTTGTCTCTTTTCCTCAAGTTTAATGTTCTTTTTTCTTAAAATTCTCTTGGTCTGTATCCACAGGTGTACAAAGACGCTATTTATTTCTTTGCAAAATATTCGTTTCCATTTCAGGATTATCTTAGGCAGTGGAAGTTAGTCACAAACTATTGCCTAAACAATCCAAAATCTTGTATTCAGATTTAAGGGATTTTTTGTTGTAAAGGAATTATTTTCCTTGTATTAACTTTGAGGTTAGAAGACCCTTACGTTAATTCTGTCCTCTACTCAGGACTTATTCAGAATACTCAGCTGAATTCAGATTTGGCTCCTGTATGATGATCCTTGACCCAAAAGCCCTGGCATGGTATCAGCTATACCAGAAGTGGAAAGAATTTGCGTTATTACTGATAAGCTGCTCGTTCTCCTATTCTTTCTTCACCCCTGCCCCCGCAGATGCCTGTCACCAGGCAACGAGAGAAATAGAAATTTTGCAGGGAGGATTTTTTTGTTGCTCTCTCAAACTATTATTTTATAAAAGTGTTTGTCTTCCCACCTTCTCTTTTACTGCCTTTCTTTTAATCTTTGTTTTTATTTACGACTTAAAGATGAACTAGTATCAAATTTACCTATGGAGTGCAATCGAAAAACCTACTTGTGAAGCTCCACTTGCCAAAACTTGTGGACGTACGTTTAGGTTGTGGTTAGGTTTAATATGTACATGCTTAGGCTGCCTTTCAGCCTTGCTAAGATATTAAGGGCATGTGATGACCGTACAATCACAGCTCCCTCAGTCTGTCTTGTCTTAGGCTATTTTTGTTAGCCTGTACATGTTGTGCAAAGGAACACGGATGTTCAGTGGTAAGGTCAGGCCATATGGCTGTTGTCTCCTTTAGAGACTCTACATCTAAAGTGATATTGGACAAAACCATCTTTCTGAAGAAATAGATGCTAAATTTTAATTTGATAGGGTTTGACTTTTATTGTCTGCTCCCTGTAGCACAAACACTGTGCTACACTTCAAATAAAGGTTGTCCACACTATTTGAAAATAAACTGTGCCTTCAGGATTGTATTTGCATGCTATTTAATTTGTTCATGTTTTCAGCTTAATCAGCATAGCTTGGGCTTTATTCACTAAGAGTAGTAGTATGAGTATCTCTACCATCCTATCTGCTAATTATGTTTTCTATGTAACTTTTAAACTTGAATATTAGAGTGAAAATTTTGCTGTTTGACCAGAAATTCTATCCTGAATAACTGTGTGGCTTTTAAAGCTTTTTTTTTTCCCCTGTACCATATGTTTCTTTCTTTTTTTTCTTTTTTTGAGTGGAGGAGTGTTCAGGGAGGAAAATAAACTATGATTTTAATTGGCTGAAGGTGTGGGTTTTGATTTGTTGGGGTTTGGTTTTGGGGTTTTTGTTTGGGTTTTTGTTTGTTTTTCCACTCTCAAGGGCCTGGGTAAGTATGATGAGAAGATTGTTATGCTGTAATTACACTTTTTAGTCTGGGCCATAAGAAATTGGAGGTTCCATTTCACCATATTGAATGACTATTGAATGCAGAATCAACTGCAGCATGATTCTCTATCCACTATATTGTACAGAGAATTATTAATTTTCCCATTTGTTTTTTTCATACTTGTAGTTTGACAAAAAAAACCAGCAGCAACAGCTTATTGCTTGAGGATTAACGGCTGCTTTTGGTGTACTTCCTATTGACTTTCCGGAAAACAAAATTAAGATGTCCCTGTCATATAGTAGACAAGAGCAGCATATATGAACGTATATATTTGATTAGAGATTAAAGCAGTTTCAGTCTGTACAAATACTACTGCTTGATTATGTATGATGTCAAGAACTTAAGGGTAAGAAGAACTAGTTAGGATTGGCCAGGCAAATATTTAATACAGGCATCTTTTTCACCTAGCTTCACCTCCAAAGAAACTTGCACTATCATGTTTTTACTTAGTATTTATTGATTGCAAACTCAGTTAAACATACACATTGTGCTATCAATATTGTACTGTGTGCAGCAGAAAAATACTTGGGTTTTTTATAAAGTTGAAAAGCATTCAATAAGTATTTAACTTTACAGTTTTCATACATCTATTGATGCATTGTTTCTGCTATGCAGACTTGTGGGTCTTCATTTCTATTAGCTATAACATCACACATCTTCCATTGTATTAATGTTCTGCCTTTTCTGTTTATAAAATTGGCTTGCAACTATTTTTTAAACTTCTTTGAATGTCTTATTTTAAAATAATAAAATGTGCAAATTGAAATGTAGTTATACAACATATATTGGCAACTTTGGTATTGGAAAGTATGCTTCTAAATTTTGGATAGCATTAATTTTGAAGTTTTAAGTCAAGGGATATTCCCCTCTGCAAATAAAGGTTGATATTTTTTTAATACAGACTCAATGTGGTAGTGTTCTTCTGTGGTAGTGCTTCATTTTTAGTATGAAAGTTCATCTGTTGTGGACAAATGACATTAATTTCACAGAGAATTAGCATGACGGGCCTCAGGAGCTCATTTAAACCTTGTGGGCCTGTGCTAAAGATCAAATAGGAGTCACAACATCAGAACAGGCATGGAAAGTGTTCTCAGGTTTGAAGTGAGTGTGTTGTCTCCTTTCCCCAGTGATTGACAGCTCTATTCTATAGTGAATTGGGAGATTTGGCTTGTAAATGGATACTTGTATTTGGGAGGCCAAGACAATAGAGGCTGAGCCAGTTTTGGCAATTGAAAATAAAAATATTGCAATTTTTCTGTGGGAGACAAAAAGAAAACAAAAACAAATACCCCAGCAACCCCAAACCCAACCAAGCGACGATGATGACGACGACAACAACAACAACAAATAAAACCCCTAAAAAAATCCTGTTTCCTTTGTAGCCTTTATATTTTTTTCTCCCACTTCATGTGAAGTATTGCTTGCATCTCCTCTTATACTCAACTTAGACACTTTCACTAAGAAATCAATCCGTAGAAATTCTGATCTCATCTGATAAGCACGGATATCTGAAACCTCTCACCCCGCCCAAAAAGCAATAATAAGGGAAGTAGGTGGGAACATGGAAAATAAACAGGTGATTTCTAGGAATATTTTTTTCTGTAATATGAGTGGTTTGGAATTGACTGACAAATCGAGGGTTTTAGTAAAATATTAATGGAAATTCAGTCTTACTCATATAAGGCCATAGTAAGCTATTTTGGTCTGTTCACTTAATGTGGTGTTCTGATGAGTGGATTGTGACTGCTCTGAAAAGAGGTGATTGTTCATAGTAAGAGCACTACTTGCTCTCTTTGTGCAGTTGTAGGAACAGCAGTCTTTATTCTTACACAGGTGATATTCTGAGATTCTCCTACAGTTGTTGCCTGTGTTAGTAAGGTTACATTTTTTTAATAGTCCAGTAGTTCTCAAGCATTAGTACCTGCTTTGTTCTTAAGAAGTGATTTTTTGATTTAGCTGGGCTGGCTTCTCATTGTGTAGCCATCGCAATGATGCCAGACTTCTGTAACTTTACATCTGGTCTTAGTGACTTGTCTTCAGCTGGAGCGGAACGTAACTACGTTAGCATTCAGGTAGTGGTGATAGAAAGTAAGACAGGTGCATGTTCGAAACAGGAAAGCATTGACTATTACTCTATTGTTTGGAACTGTTTTTCTAAGACAAAAAAAACAGGATATGGATGTTTTTCAGATCTGGAAATTCTATTTTTTTCTGGGTTTCAAGTGTTTTGTTTTGGTTTTTTTTAGAGGATTAGAAATAAAGGGCAGAATTAAAGTGAGACCATAACTCTCTATTCCACATCAGTGAAATCCAAACATCAAGCAAATTTAATTTTTAAGGATGCCAAATAAGATTTAACATATTTTACAGATGTTTGTACTTAGCTAGAGTTCACACACAGCTGAAGTTTTAAGTACTCTGCCTCACAAGTGTCCCAGTTTTTGCACAGAGAGGAATACTGATAAGTAAAAGCAGCTTTTCAAATATGCTGAAGTATGACAATGTTTAAGTCTTTACTCCTATGCCTTACTGCTAAGTTGATATTTGTGGGTAGAAGGTGATATCCAGAATTATTAGAGTGTAAAGAATATGGGTGACTGTTTGAAACTTGGTTATTCAGATGTGAGTTCAGAATTAATGGTTATATATAACTTGTATTAATTCTAAATGATAGCAGAAAAGTTATGTTTTAATTTGGGGAAGGCACAGCAGCTAGCGAAGATAAATATCAGTTGAGTGTATAGAATCCAGAGTCACACTGAGAAAGGAAGAGAGGGAATTAGTGAATAACAGATGTTTTCATTTTTTTATCATCTGAAAAATCCAAGTGGGAGAGATGTTCTGCAGGAGGCCTTTAGCCTGAGAGAGAGAAAATACACATTCAAGTAGAGATATTTGACTAACACAAAGCACAGAGATTTATTTGCAGATAGGTAGAAGGCAGGTAGCATAATGCAGTGAATTAAATATTGAGTTGAGAATTTGGAGACCTGGAATGTACACTTGATACTGCAATGTAAAGTAATGTCAGACAAGTCTCTTGTCAGTAGTGTTGAACACCACTGTAAAGTAAGTTGAAATCGAATGACAAAGCATGGTATAAAAATTGTGTATTTAATGTGTGTGTGTTTACACATGTGTGCGTGTCGTCATGCTCTCTTTTTTTTTTTAGTTGGGGAAATATGTAGTACATACAAGTTCAGTTTTAAACTGCTTTACCTCCAAGTAATGAATAATGCAGTTTTTCATCAGTTTGAATGATTACATTGAGACTTAAAGAAACTGTCTTGTTCTTTGTAGCTGAGCCAATAACGTTTCCACCTGGAGGAGGCAAGTCATTTATTATGGGTTCTGATGATGTGTTGTTAAGCGTACTGGGCCTTGGAGACCTTGCAGACTTGACAGTAACAAATGATGCAGACTATAGTTACGATGTAAGTGCAATTTTATTTTAAAACTCTTTGTACAGTTTAGTTTAATCAATAATAATTGGGTTCACTCTCCCCCACCCTGAACATCACAGATGAAGAGAACAGAGGTTTCTTTAGCAAAAACGGTTATTGGGAGGAGGAGGGAGCACACTGTGAATGGGCTAAGTAATGTGGGTAATCAAAATTAAGTGAGATGACTTGTTTGTTTTCTACTTAAATAGCTTAATTCAGCATTTTTTTTTTTGCTGGGGAAATGTGTTATGACATAAAAAACAGATTGATGTGTTAACGTGAATTTCAACAAAAATGGCAATGGTACAATGATATGGAGTATTTCAAAGACATGGCATAAAACACAGATACTGATACTAGCTTATTTCTTTGCTTTCTGGTTTGTGTTTATATAACATTAACGGCATAGACTGTATGTAGCAGTGTATTTCAGATGTAAGCTTTTAAGGTCTATTTTTTATTGCCAGCCAGAGTGTTCTGACATTCCTTTGACCGTATTCATGCTACTACCAATAGTGTTATATGAATTTTTCATTGGCTGGTAACATTTGATGGCTGGTTAGGGAAGTGTTCAGGTAAGTCTTACGTATTGTATTGTATTTCAAGTTTCTTGTGGTTTTGGGTTGTTTTTATTATTGTTGGTGGTAAGGTACTCTCTGTTTCTTTGACTTTTAAAGTTAGCTACATGGAGTTTGTATTGGAAACCATTACTAGAGATTTTAGTAAAATTCTAGAATCTGCAAAGTAAAGAAATAAATTGTTTATAGCTTTTTACACGGTCTGAAAATACTTGTGTGTGCGTACACACCTTTTTTAAAAAAACTGTTCTCATTCAGTGTTCATAACTGGTAGGATTATTAATTGTTGTACTGAAGTGAGAGCTAATGCTTCCACTTCACTACTGCAAGGTGTTATGTTACATAGTTCTGTCTCATGAATAACAAATAAAAATGTTAATTATGCATCCATCTATTACTGGATTGTATAAAAATAAATACAAGAGCTTTTAAAAATATTTAGAGTACTTTCTAAATTTGTATAATATATCATCCTGTTCACAGCAAAGGTTAATCTTCAGATTGTGTTTTTCATTTCAAATAACATAACACTTCTGGGAAATATTTTGTGTAGCCACATGTAAAATGTGTCTAACTTGAGGGTCATGTGCAGTTGTGTAGAAAACGATCACTCTGTTTTTAAGTTTCAATGAAATCCATGAACAAGTTGACTTCAAAGAAAAGCTTTTCAAAAGCTTTAACTGTAAATGCTTTACTGCAGCTTAAAATTCAAACATCCAGAACTGGATGTTCGTAACTGCTGTTCCTAACTAGTAGTAAATTCCCCTGGGAATTAGGAAGTTGAATAGTTTATGGGCTTGTTTTACATAGCTGTATGTACCTGGTTACAAACTTGTAAATGCTCCTGTCTGTATCTTCAGCAAAGAATTAAGTTTGGTTTAGTTGGATATTTTTAGTTAGTTGAATATTTTTAGTGCTGTAAGAATGATTATCAATCACAATTCATAGCATAAATTCCAGTATCTGTACAACTCCAGTATGAGCAGAATACTGTATAACTCTATCGTAGATCATTATTATCTGTTCTCTAATTAGCTCTCCATTGAGAATTACTCTTTACATAGAAGGATCAAGAAATTCCTGGGCTGGAATTACAGCAGTCTGGAAGAACAGTGAGATGAAGCATCACTGTTCTTGTAGTTTTTCTGAGGCATTTTTGATTGTTTTTTATCTACTGTCAGAGGTGATCCTGAGAGCTGGAAGCATTTTAAATCTTTCTAGCTGAAGAGATTGCAAGAATGTCTTTGATGTAAAAGAAGGAGCTTGTGGCATCCCCTTCAAGAACTGTAGTAGTGCAGGGAAAGCTGGTCTGTAGAGGATGGCCTGTGAGCCTTTCAGAAGCAAGATTGATTTTGAGGAAAATGTTGTGCTTGAGTGCTGCATTGCAGCTTTGCAATGTACTATTCTGTTCTGTGAAGTACAGCTTCTTCAGAAAACTGTACTTGTGTGTCTGTGGTTCTTGTGACAAACCCGATAATACCATTTTTACTGTGCAAAGAGCGATGCAGAATAGAACTTGGAGTTGCCTTTGCTCTTGAGAAACTTAAAACAGAGAATGAAGGAAATACATGATGGTGGGTGGTTTCAGATTGGGGAAAAAAAACTCTTGGTTTTGGTAGACCCTGCTGTTCTAAGCATCTGCTCTGTGGCTGTTTGCTGACAGGGAACTATGGTCGAGGATTCAACTGATCCCTCTTGCTTCTGTTTAGTAAAGTCCACCAAGGTTTAGGGGAAAAGGGGAGAAGGAGCTGGTTAAGCTGTAGAGTTCCATAGTCTTCTCGTGACTTTCTTTATCTTTTGGTATTTACAGTAGAGTGTTAAGACTCAATGGGACAATGTGTCCATGCCTTTTGTTTTGGCTTTAAAGATGTCACATTTTAGAACACTGATATGCAATGCCACATTTTACTGCTTTTCCATTATACCTCTGGTGCATTTTGTATCTCACATTTATCCCTTGTAATCGGCAAATGGTTTTTCCAAGTCCTTGATTGTTTTTCTGAGGTGCTTTTTGTTGTGGGTTTTTTATTTTGTTTTATTTATGTTTGCTGCTGGTTAGCATTGTTTCTTAGAGGTTGCAAGAATCTCTTTTTAAAGATGGGTCAGCTGTTCTCTTACTCTTGCAGTAAGGATGTTCAAGATTCATTGGAAATGGTTGGGAGAAAATACAATAAACAGTAAAAAATAATAACCGTAAACAGTATTTGTATTGTTTCTTTGTATTTGCTTGTACTATAAACAATAAAAAAACAGTTTTATATATAACTAGATTTCTAGCAAGGTGTACGTGGTGTCTTCTAAAAGAACCACAATGTTCAAGTCTGTTTTAAAAAAATTAAGGCTTTAAAGCTGTGCTTAAGATAGGAAACGTACCTTGTTTTTTGTAACTTCTGTAAACTTTGTACCTTGCGTTTTAGCAGATTTCTCTGAACTGCTGAGAACGAAATCACCATTGTGACAGCCGTTGTAACAAAAAAGAGTTAATGAACTCTTTTCCTTTTTTTCTGAAAAATAAGGACCACTGTATTGAGTCCTGGTTTCTTGAACGACTCTTCATCACAGCGATAGAAATAAGTGTGGTGTGGATGTCCATCGCACCCAAAGAATCCAGGTCTTCTGTCAAGTCTGGGACTTAACTACATGTACTAAAATGAGCCACTGGTATTTCAAATGTTTGGCTTTAATTTCTCTAAGCACCAGATCTCCACAAGTGCATGAGGCAACATGAGTTAGTCAGGTGGATGAATACATTACCTGTTTAGGATTAAAATTACTGAGGGATTCTGGTAGAAAAATACAGGACAAGTTGTTTTGTGTTCCCTCCCCCTCCCCCTCCCCCTTATTCATTTTAGATTCAGACAGGAGAATAAATACACAGTTTGGGCTGAAATCTGTCAGTTTTAATGCGGAACTCCAGAATTCCTCTCTGTTCCCTGAAACAAGAGATTATTGTTTTTATGAAGCTTGTATATAATCTACTAGTGCTAAATAATGTAAAAATATTGTGGTATTCAGTATACTCTGAAGTAGTAAGATTGGAAAGGAATGCCTTGTTATGAAATTTGTTTGTATTTTTTGGATGATATTGAAAACAAACACAGGTTCCATGTCTGGTATTACAAGTTTCTGTTGCTTGATATGAATTTGGCATAGTTTGCACTGAGGCCAGAAATTTACATTAATATTTAATAAAAGCAAATGTCTGCACATCTGTAACTCGGAACAGTAAGTTTTATTGTCCGAGTCTTTATTTTGATTGGATAAAGTGAAATTTAGTTTGAGTAGTGATAATTCAGTCCAGGGTGTAGATTTGGTCCAAGAATACCTGTTATGGGATGTGTTATGTTGTGATCTGATTTTTATTCTCAGTTCTGACATGGTAAGATTGTACTAACTATGGGAGATTTTAATCTCTTAGTGTTGTAGCAAATCAGAATAGTTTGAGTTGGAGGTGACCTTTACAAGTCACCTCGTCCAACCCCCATGCAATGAGCAGGGACATCTTCAGGTAGATCAGGTTGCTCAGAGCTCCGTCCAACCTGACCTTGAATGTTCCAGGGATGGGGCTTCTATCACCTGTCTGGGCAACCTGTTACAGTTTCACTTCCCTCACTGTAAAAAATGTCTTCCTTCTATGTAGTCTTAAATCTACCCTCTTTAATTAAAAATCATTAGCCCTTGTACTATCACAACAGGCCCTGCTAAAATATCCTGGGATACTGAGAGATTCTGGTCTACGCTTGAGAAACTTGCTTAACAATTTTGTGGTGAAGAGATAGTGTGTAAGGCAAAGGATAGGCTTTTTATTCTTCTTAGTTTGCTAATTTTGGTCGTCTAACTAAAGTCAGTTTTCTAAAGTCCCTTTATTGTTACTTGAGGGCAAGAGAGAAGTACCTACACTTGTATTTCTCCTTATGATGTAGGATTAGGACAAGTGGGATTTAGTCTTTTAAGGATTTGCTCTCTACATAATATAAACTGCATTCAAAGATCTAAACCTTGCAGTCACTGGAAGAGTTTGTGGTTTTCTGGGAACATTTCTGAGTTACCTATAATTACTATCAAGCAGCTGTAACTTTTGCATTTTAGCTGAACAGTCTATAGGTTAAGAGTACGAATTGGATGTTCATAAAGGTGAACTTTGTATATATTGCTTCACATAATAGCTAAGGTATTGTCTCACAATTACATTTAAAACTCATTTGAAGACTTTAAAAAAATATTTGTAAGTAATACTATGTTTAAAATAATGACAAATGTGTGTTGAAATTTGGATTACCTGTTTCTGTGTATGTACATTCATGTGTAGAAGTATTCAAGACCTTCTTCTGTTTCCTGTCAAGTTACTCATCTGAGGAATGTCACTCACTAGGGACCTGAAGCTCATTTATATTCTGTTTAAGTAGTAAATGATCTTTTGACAGTTGTAAGCTCTTCCTTTGGTACAGAGAACATGATAAGCAATCAACTTTTTCTTCAGGGAAGAATTAAAGTGTCATTGCACAAAAGGATTAAAACCAGTTTTTTGAAAAACAAGGCTTCTTATCTGCATATTCAGCATTGTACTCCATTCCACTCTGGGATGGAAGAAACTATTGCAATAGAAAAATTTGCAGGCTAACTTGCATGCCATAAAGTGAGTTACAGATGCATACAGGTAGACCAATAGATAAATGCAAACTTAAGATTGAACGTGTCTTAGCTGAATCAAAAATAGCATGTTTTCCCGAAATAAGAGGAGGTCAATATGATACATATTTTTAAACCCAAGATAAAATTACTCCTGTCCTTTTTTTTTTTTTTTTTTAAGCTGCCAGCTAATAAAGATGCCTTCAGAAAGACTTGGAACCCTAAGTATACGCTACGCAGTCATTTTGATGGAGTGCGGGCATTAGCTTTTCATCCTGTAGAGCCTGTGCTGGTTACAGCCTCTGAGGACCATACTCTAAAGCTTTGGAATTTGCAGAAAACAGTTCCTGCCAAAAAGCAAGTATATTGGGTTTTATAGAACATCAGTTGTGTTTTAGATGCCTTTGAAATTTATTAAACTCTTCAATAGTTTCAGTTTTTCAGTAGAGATTTCATGTAGCGTAATAACTCTTTCTTTCTCTTTCAGGAGTGCCTCTCTAGATGTAGAACCCATCTACACATTTAGGGCCCACATGTAAGTGTTTGACATAATTAATGCTTGATTAATTTATTGTCATTATCTCATGGATTTGTAAGACACTTCAGTTTAAAAGCCACAGACGTGTTCTGTTTTTACATTATATAGGCAAGGCCTGTTATACTTTGTGAAAACAAGTAAATACTGAGTCCCTGTCAAGAATTGCATAGTCCATGATAAAACAATGGCAAATGTGGTTAGTTGCAATGGAAGGGAGAGATTGTAGAAGATGGTAATGAATTCACCCGAGTGATGTGCATGTCTCGGACTGTGTTTTTTTTGTTCAATGTATGAAAGAGTAAATAAGGTAGAATTTATTAGTCTTACATAGAAACTTCAGATACAGGTCTGAGAAATTCAAAGTACAGAGGCAATCATCAGGACCAAATAAAACCCCAAACCCTTTGAATGTTCATTCAATGAATGAAAAATCAGGAGATCAAGCAAGTGAGTAGGATTCTGAATGGTTTTTAGTGGCTTGAACAATTATTTCATTGCCATGATGGGCCACAGTAGTAGATAGGGCATGGCTATTAATTCATACATATGCCTCTCAAGGCTGGGGGAACCTGGAAGTCAGTGAGATAATTGTTGTAATCAAGAGGTTCATTAATACCTGATAAAGTTCTGGTAGCTGCAGTCAGTTCTCTTTCAATGTCAACTCACGATTCCTTCTTTCCCATCTCAAGTTTGCCTGCTTTGTGTGCAGATGGTGGTTCATTACACACTGTAACAAATATTCTCATTTCTGATCTTGGTCCAGCCCAAGATGTTGGGACAGCAGATTGCACATACTAGTCTGAAACACAGAAAGGTCTTTGCTGTGGCATATGCTGAGAGTGAGCTAATCTGAATTAAACAGTGTTAATAAAACTGGCAAGTTGAGATGGCACTTGTAAAATTCCTAGTGATTTTTTCAAGTCTCTTTAACTCTTTTATTACTGTCTGAGTTTCAGTTGCTAATTTTGAATTCTGCTTCCTTCCAATAAGAGGGCAAGACAAAAATGTGCAGTTCATAGCCAGTCACAGTAGTTTGAGTGTATTTTGCTTATATAAGTAAAGAACCAGTCTTCAACCCAGTTAGCAGGTAAGCTTCACGAGAGCTTGTTGGTAAGCGTGGAAGTGGATAACATAACACTTACTGTCTGCGCTTCTAGCTAAAGCATAAAGCATTCTTCCCTTGGACTGGGTGACTTAATTTGTCCTCATGTTTAAATACAAGTGTTCTTTTGAATGATAGAAGGGTCACTGGCCAATTGAATCCTCTTTAAGATCTCTTTCTCTGTCTAAATTTGGGCTATTATTTGCCAAATATGTAGGTGGATTCAACCAATAGTCTTCCTTTTCACCATCTTCAAATATGTAATTCTAGTTTGCCCATCTGCACTTAAACCACCACTCTTCCTTCCTGAGCATGGCCTGTCAAGTGAGCCAGGCATCTAATTCTGGGGATGTGGTTTTACAATACAGTTAAGCCTGACTTAGTAGTGTGTCCAAAGGAGTAGCCCTGCTGGTATCACAGCAGACAGGTTGAAGTTAAACCAGTAAAAGTTTAACCTTGGCCAAAAAATACTATTTCTGGCATCATCTTTCTGAACCAGTTTACTGGGTCGTAACTTACTGTTAGTTTCTAAAATAGGATGAGAAAATAGTGGGGGGCAGAGAGGGGCTAGGACCACCTCTTTCAGCACAGCTAGCTATGATGAACTGTAAAAACTCACCGTTGGTAGGTGTGTAGTTACTGTTGCTTCTGAGAAATAAGGTGGTGTTCTGTGAATTGCTTGAATTTGGATAGTTTTAGTTAGTCATGGATATTTTAATACAGCTTGGTTTAACTTGCTGAGACTTCAAAAATGTTAAAAATATTTGAACAGAATTGTTTCTTTGTAGTTTTTTTGTGGTTTGGGTTTCTTAGCTTCTTAATCCAATACATTTTTATTTTTTTTAAAGTAGATAGACACATTTTCACTTCTATCCTGCAGGCAGTTTCAATAAAGTTCTTTTTCTGTTTCCCAATAGTGGACCTGTGTTGTCATTGGCAATTAGTTCCAATGGAGAACAGTGTTTCAGTGGTGGCATTGATGCAACCATCCAGTGGTGGAACATGCCTAGCCCTAACGTGGATCCGTATGATACCTATGGTAAGTACCCTTTAAAAGATAAGCAGCACATGACCATTGTCTTCAACATTAATTTTCTGCTTGATGCTAATCTGTTTTCTAGAGCTTTTGTGAAATGTAACTGCCATTTATTAATTAAATTGTGTCTTTTCAACTTTTTATGTGTGATAGACATTACTTACTTATTCCCACTTGCATTGGTGACGTACTTTGTATAGATCTGTAATAGGAAGAATGACAATTTCTGAGGTTTAAATAGTAAAGAAACAATTAATCGTAACTCTTATTTTTTAAGAAGCATACTTACTAATTTGAACAAAAATTCAAAATTTTTGAATTATTATTTCTTCTGATAGGAAGGTATCGAAATACTAAGATGAGTGTACTCAAATTCTATGTCCTATGTTTCTGATTTGCATCTCAGTTCCCCTAACCAATGTCTCTAGAATTAAAGACCTGATAACTGCTTGGAAAACTGCGCAGCACTCTCCTGCCCGTGGTGGTGATCAGTATTTTGTGTTTGGTGTGATTCTAAGGGTGCGGTTCCATGGTTGACTGAAGTTTGAATAGGACAGTCAGGATTTCCTCCTCTCTCCCTTGTGTCAATGCAGTGAGTGAGCAAGTGCGCCACTCAGACTGCATAACCCGTGGCAGTGAGGTGGGAATGGTTGGGAAGCAGTGCTGTCTTGCACCGGTTTAGGAAGGCCGCTGCACCCTGTCCCTTAAAATCAATATATAACACAAACTGTGCCTCTCTGCTAAAAATTTATTCAGTATAATCTAACCACTAAAAATGGTCCGATTTGTTCACGTAGGTAGAATTATTGGCATAATTTTCATGTGTCTCAGACAGAACTGTCTCTACTCAAGTAACAAAGTTATTTTTAAAGGAGAGAGCTCTAACAGGATGTTTTTCCTCCCTAAAGCTTGTTAGCAGGGTTTTGGGTTGCAAGACCAACTTGTTTTTAATTTTCTGCAAAAGTAAATTTTAGTGATTTATCTGGCTTTATTCCTTTTAATTTATCTTTTTCTCTCACTTCTGTACTCAAAGCCTGATAGAGAATAGTTTAAAAACCCCTCTGTAAAAGACAGCTATAATGCATCAGGGAGAAGAAAGTAAGAATGTGTTCACCTGTTCCACCAGAGAAATAATCTTGTTTTAATTGTTAGGGTGCTTGAGAGTTTTAGAGCATGCCCCAGCGTCAGCAGAGTATGCTGAGTATGCATTAGGCATCCGTGTTTAAGTGGAAAGCTGATTTTGGTAGGGGTTTTTGCACCTTGTGCATAGGAAGGGCTGTGACCGAACATCTTTAAGATGGTGAATTTGGAGGGAAGAAGCAAGTGCCTCAGAGGAGAGGTGGTAACAAGTGTTTATCATTCTGGAAAAATGAATATAGCTGTTTGTGGGATTTTGTTGGTTGGTTTTGTTTCTTTTTTTCCTGTGGTTTTTGGTTGTTTGGGGGAATTTTTAGGATGTTTTTTGTTTTGGAGTTTTGAGGTTGTTTGGTTTTGGTTTGTTTGGGGTTTTTTTGAGAAAATGATCAGTGCTTGTGCAAAATACCTTCCTGTGTAATATTCTAGCTGTTGCTTAAACAAGAAGGAGCTGTGACGGATATCTAACAGTTGTATGTGGAATTTAATTTATATTGAGGTACAAGAAATACTATTTAATGTTTCTTCACTTAAAAGTTTTCATTTCTGAACTTCTGTGTCTTTCCAGAGCCAAACGTTCTAGCTGGCACATTAATTGCTCACACAGATGCAGTCTGGGGTCTTGCTTACAGCGGCGTAAAGAACCACTTACTATCTTGTTCAGCAGATGGCACTATTAGATTATGGAACCCACCAGAAAAAATGCCCTGTGTTTGCACTTACAATGGAGAGAAAGGTCAGTTTTTGCAGTGACTTTGAAAATCTGTTTGGAGGCAGCTGATGTGTCCAGGCTCATTATCCTCATTGATCAAAACTAGGTAACAGGACTAAAGGTAAAGGGAAAAGATCTTTTAATCAAGTAATCCTGGGGCTTCAGCATTACTCTAAAGAAGGGAGCAAATTTCTTCTTTAAAGTATGTGTATAAAACAGACTAAATGTTTAAACTCTCAAGGTTTTTAAAGGTGTTCCATTCTTTCTAAAGACAAATATTTTCTCTTTCTAGAGCATGGAATACCTACATCAGTCGACTTTATAGGTTGTGATCCTGCTCATATGGTGGCATCTTTTAACACTGGCAGCACAGTCATCTATGATTTAGAAACATCCCAGTCAGTGGTCATGCTTTCATCACAAATAGAATCTGGTAAGTAAAGCTCTTCTGTACTAAATATCCATCTTGGTACATTTATTCAAGTTTTATTATATGGTGAATTAAATGAAAAAGTTTTGCTCCTCTCCTGCATCATGCAATTTGAAAGTTTGTTTGTCTGTTCCAAGCATCTTTAAACATGATGGAAAAGATTGTGTAGTAGCAGTATTTGAAAGTGGGTAGAGATTGTCAAAGCAGGAGTTTTTGTTCTCTAGGTAAGGCTTCTCAAGATTCAGGTGTCTGAACTGCGTATTGACACAGTTCTCATTATGTAGCCTTGACATGGAGGATGTCAAGATAAGTAAATAAGTTAATTAAGGTGAATATTTGTTCAGCATAGAATTCTGTATGGGTTGGGATCAAACACTCCCGTGGAACTTCTAATATTCGAAATTCTGTTTCTGCAGGTAAGTTGCTACAAAGATGTAGCTCTTTGAGAACTGTGTGCGTCTGATGAAACTAGATAGAGCAGCCTTTTCTCGAACCTAGGAAAGTATTTTATAAGGAAAACCTCCAGTTTCTGGTCATCTTTTCTATGAAATGAGATCTAAAAGAAAAATGCAAGAGGAGAATTTGCTTCTCCCCTCCAAGTAGTTCAGATTACTTGGTGCTTATACTTGGTTTTAAGTAGCTTATATAAAGATTGCGACACAGGTTACAAAGCTGTGTAAAAGCTATATTCTAGATAGTTTGTGCAAAAACTGGCATTGACAGTGACAAAGAACATGACAAATTGGAGAAATACCTTTCCTAGTTTGAAGAGAAAAGCTTAAGTGGAATCAACAAGAATTAAATACAGAAATGAAGGGAACAAGCCTTAAAACACTGGCATATCAAGATAAGAAAATGTTGGGTTTTTTAAAAAAAGTGTTCTTAAAACTTCTACAGATATTCTAAACTATTCATTGTTTTTGTAAGTTGAAATAAGACAAATACATCTGACAGAATCTGATAGGTTAGGTTGACTTCAGTTATTTGGGTTCTATCATTTTTACTTCCAAGCAATCTTTTTTGGTGTGGAGGTATGAGAGGTGTGTGCTAAACATAAATGCCACAGTTTTTCTACTTGGCTGGTGCTGCCCTGCAGTACTCGCTTGGTTTGTTTGCTAGCTTTCAAGAACCTTTCATGTGTATAAACCCCTTGTACGTCTTTAACTTCACAGTACATTGGCTGGAGTCTGCCTGCCTTAGCCCCATCCTGTAAAGCAAGAAGCTTTACTTTTTATTTCTTAAGAGTTTCATCAATGCTCTTTCTAAAATGTAATTTATATAATATTAGTTAATACAGTAAAGTATAATACTAAGATATTCTCATTTTAACTTTAATCGTTTCTTTAAAGTAGGTGAATATTTCTTAATTGTTTTCTTTTCAGGTGTACAATCAAATAATCACATTAACAAGGTAGTAAGTCATCCCACACTTCCTGTAACTATTACAGCACATGAAGATAGACACATCAAATTTTTTGACAACAAAACGGGTAAGGATAAAGAGAACCTAACTTGTATGTATGAATATGTTTAACGTAAATCTGAATGGACCTTGGAGAGTCCATTTGTAGAAAACTTAACTAGTGGTGCAGTTTTATACAATAGAACTTCTGGTGTTTGTAAGATTAAGCCTTTTCATTACCTGTTCTGTGAAACAGTGCTATCTGTTGCCATTGTGACTTCAGCAGTCGGAAAATACTCTCAAAACAGGCAGAGGTAGTTGAGGGACGAAAAGGTCCCTCTTAAGTTAGTGCTTTGCTAACTTACAGAATGCATCTGCCATTTTCTTCCTGTCTTCATCATTTCCGTGCTTCTAGCTCTAAGCATGTATCAGTTATGTTTTTCAGCTCTCAATAGTAAAGAACATTGTTTAGTACCTATGAGGGGAGTAATAAACTCTAAAGTCATTGTAGTAATGGAATCCAGTGTTATACTGAAGTTGCTGATTAAGTTTTTAGAACAGAAAACAATCTGGAAAAAGAAGAAAGAAGGGTACAGGGGAAAACTACACAGTCTGTCATGACAAATGTTGGAATAACTGTAAGAACATAAACTTCCCATTTGTCAAATTGTCAGTCACTTCCTGCATGTTATCTACCAAAGTTGGAAGCAAACTTTGAGTAAGCACATGTGCAAAACCCTTGTTTTAACTGTGTTTAGTTCAGGTGGGGTGGAGGTGTTCTTGGCAGCAGTCTAAGACATTTTTATTTCTTCCCACCTGCCATGAATGTATATGTTTTAATTGTGGTCATTAAATGTGTTGAAATGATTGTTTTGAAATTAAAATTTATTACTTTAAAGAAACAAAGATGTAGAATAAGGAGAAAAGTCTTACATGAACAAATAATAGCGTCCAAGACTGGAAACAGAAGGTAGAAGCAAATGGTCATTTTGTAAAATAAAATTACCAGGTCCTGGTATCAACATAATATGAATCTTCTGAGCAGGGGACAGTATATTGACAATTCACTGACATTCGTTAGTTCAGTGTATTAAAGATGAAGGCTGGCAAGGAAGAACTGAAAATCTTAATAGACTTGAGAGCAGGCAAATTTAATTCCATGTGGATAAATGTGAAATGATGCATGTAAGGAAAAACATTTTATAATATAGAATAATAGTCACTGGGTTGACTGTTCTTACTCAAGGTAAAACTTTAGAGTTATAAGAAGAAGTTGGATGGAAATATCAGTTCAGCATCTAGCAGTCAGAATAGCAAAATTAACGTTAGGAGGAAGGAAAGGAATAAACAACAACAAAAACCCTTTGTATGAATTCTTGGTTTATCCACATGCATACTTTATGGTACTCCAGTTTCCCTTATCTCAAAAGGGATATAGTCAGATTGAAATGTTTCAGAGAAGAGTTCAAAAGATGATCGGAGGCTTTCAGTAGTTTTTCCTCCTTCAGC
>NW_010206531.1:60587-69349 GCF_000695765.1 Mesitornis unicolor
AGGAACCTTAGAAACTAAATAGGTCGAGTTTCTTCAGGAAGACAGACAACTGGGCGAGGATTATTTACTTTTCTTCATGTTGGTCATGGTCTTACAGAGATCTGTTTGCTGTCTTTTCCAATTCGTGAACTAAGGCTCAGATGACAACCCCCAACAGGTGACAGCTTCAAAACAGAAAGAGGTGTTTGTCCTTATAATACGCAGTTAAGCATTTTGGAACTCCTTTCAAAAAGCATAATGAGACCCTAAAAGATGTTTTTAAGAGTCTGAGAATGGAGATCACTGAAAAGAAATGCATTAGGAGTAGTTGAATGCAGAGATAACACCTCTGGCTTGTGATGTAACTGAGCAGGTAATTATTACAAGCTGGAGAGTATTCTGGGCAGGTGTCAGTTGCCTTGTTTTCATTTTATTCCCTGGTTTACCACCAATAGCCTCTCTCCTGGCAATGACAGAGGTCGAAGGACCTAGGTCAGGCATTAGGACATTCAAGGGAATAAAAATCTAGGTTCTCACCCAGCCATTTTAGGATTGGTCTTCATTATCATTGCTACCAGTGAAGATGTCAGATGGATAATGAGAATGCTTACCATGGGAGTGCTTTTTTGAGATGTGCCATTAGCCCATGTGCTTGTACAAGAGTCTGCAGTTGAGTCTTAGTAATTTCTAATAGAATTGTATCATTCAGAGATTATTGGAATTTAAACAAGTGTGTTACTCTATATAGCATTTAATAGGAATGTTATTTTTAAAAGAAGCAATACTTCAAAGGAAACTCACTGTTTATTTTGCTTTTAGGTAAAATGATCCATTCTATGGTTGCTCACTTGGATGCTGTCACAAGTCTAGCTGTAGATCCTAATGGAATCTATTTAATGTCTGGAAGTAAGGGATTTTTTTAATCTTCTGTATGCTCTATAAATTTTGCATTTATGATGCACTTAAGTGTCTGAAATCTAACTTTATTTTGTTTTTGTGTTTGTTTTATTGTGTTTTTTTACCCAAACAGGCCATGATTGTTCCATTAGGTTATGGAATTTGGACAGCAAGACGTGTGTGCAAGAAATAACAGCTCATAGGAAAAAGCTGGATGAATCCATTTATGATGTAGCATTTCATCCGTCGAAAGCATATATTGCCAGTGCAGGAGCTGATGCCCTTGCCAAAGTATTTGTGTGACATAGCAGAACAAACCTGCATCATAACAGCAGGTCTGTTTGGACAAAAAAGAGGGAATGCGTCACTGCCATCAATGATAAGGTTACCAATAAGACACTACATCTGATCTGCCTGGGTGAAGGCTCTTATGTGGGGCAGGTGTAAGTTGGTGAGAAGTCGCCACATCTTGAACAATGTCAGGCTCATTCATTTAACTGTAATTACTGTATTTGGGGGGGCGGGGAGAAGTACAAAAAAGAAAACCAGTATTTGTAGCCTTGACTGGATATGAACTGAGCGTATGTCTGTTCTTTAGGTGTCTTTAAGCAAACGTGGAGTCTGATCTTACAAAAGACTTTTATTTTGGACTCTGTGTGCTGCCTTAGGGTTAGGAATGTGGTGCTCTTGTGGGGGGAAGTGAGCTCCAAGAGTAGCTTTCTTTTCATCTCTTAGTAATCTTCTGTTTATCAGTTGAATGCCACAGATTCCCCTTTTAAACTTTTATTTTGCTTTAAAGAAAAGGAAATTTAACTTAAAATATTTTAGCATTAGTTGCACAAAATGTTTGGATAAAATTCTAGTTTTTATAAGTCTTTTTATATATTTAGCCTGTCACAACAGTGCTCAAGATTGTATTGATAATGTTTTTCTGCATTATAGAACCCTAAAACACAGAGATCTCACTGACCCGCTGCCGTGTAACCACACTCTTCCCTTCTTTTGCCTAATACAGCTCAGCTAAGTCCTTGCATAAGGATGCTAATTCATCATCATCGCATAACTGTCTTCATAAATAAAGGACTGTAAAATGTGTTCAAATGAAACACAGAGGGGTTAACACCCCTGAATGAACTCTTTAAAAAAAAATTAATCTTGGCATCCTATCACTATGTGATATTTTGTACATCTTACTGTATTTACGAGTTTATTTATCAAGGATTACCCATCTTGCTAATGGCCTATTGTTATTTATTTCACTTTTTGTTGGTCTTTATATCCTTTTATGTAGTGTGTTAAAGGGCCCTGTATATCTATTATGGCACTCTTTGAACAGTCTAAAATAGATGAGAAAATGGGACATTTGATAATTCTGAAGTTGCAAACCAAGAATTTCTTTTTCCTCTGGTTAAGTACCTGGAGTGGAGTTGATTCCAAAAACCAATCTTGTTTCAGAACTTTTGGAGTGACAAATATTTTTATTTGCGTTTCAAATAGAATACAAAAGTAGTTGATTCAAGATTCATAAATCTGCTGTGTTTTGACTAGTTATTCCCTGCTTTTATTTTATTTTCAGATGTGCTTCAGTTTATGGTGTAACTAAAGATTTTGTTTGTGTAATGCATGATTAATACAATAAAGTATTTTTTCTAGTCTTCCACAAAACTTTTCTGATCAGTTTGCGAGTTTTGATGAGTTTTGTAAGGTTTCTGTTTTACAAACTATGAATCAGCAAATTTTTAAGATTGTACCACATAGCAAAAGTACAGCTGTTGAAAAATAATGTATATAAAATGCATATAATAAATATTAAATGGTGTACCTGTATGTTACTGTTGGCTACATTTTTTTGTGTTGCACAGTTTGAAAGTGTCATTCTACAAATTACTAAATTAGGTCTAAATTTTAGCAAAATGACCATTTGTTTATTATGCTTCTAAGCTGCTTTGCGTTTGGAAAATTGTGATAGTTGTCTGGATGTCAACCAACTGTTCGGTTTCAAGCGGCAGTGCCCACGTATAAGAACGTGTTTCCACAATATTTTTAAAGCTTTTTACAAGAACAAATTGAAAATTGCTAGTGTATTCTTAAAGCCTTTTTTAAGATGATAATCACTGTTTTTCATTGTCTCTGTATATGAAGTGATTTTCAAGTGATTTAGGAGCCAGAAAGATACTGTTCTTATTTCAAACTGCCACTGAATCGTCGTGTCAAATTTAAAAAAGGAAACGGTTTTAAAATGCTTTAAATTTGCCCATATGCCAAATGTTACCTATTGACCTTTGCCCTCTTTTTTTACAAGTCTTCCAATGAAGCTGGTGAGCAAAAGGGCAATTTTATTGCAAAAGGCTAAGGTGCAGGTCAACATTTTGCTACTCTGTGATGAGTCACTTCCCCGAAAGCGCGTCAGCAGAAACAGAGTACTGTAATCTGAATTTCAGAGTTTCATGTACACGTGTTGTGCATAGGTATGAATTATTTTAAGGTGGAACATGTTCCTATAAGTGGTGGTAACTGCGTTGCTCCATGTAAGGTTCCAGTTTTGCAGTGAGAATGTATCTCATGCCATCTCATGTCAAGCAAATTAGAGTTAAAAAAAAAAAAAAAAAAGGAAAAAAAAGGTGCTCATGGTAGGCAGAATACTGCAGTTAAATCCTGAAATTAATTTTGTTTTAGTAATAATGTTAAGTTGTTTGAAATGTTACAGTAAATTAGAATTGTATAGAAATCAGAGAATTTTGTCCTCTATCATTATGAAGAGGGGAGGCCTTTCAGTAACTGCTTGTAGGACACTAAGACTTTACTTTTGAAAGTACCATTCAGCTGATTTGCACTTTTTGTTCCTTCCAGTCTAAAGCATTCAACTAATCAACAGACAGGAGAGTATTTGAATTTTATTGGAAGTAATTTCATAATCGCCTTTTCTGAAGCCAAACATTGTTTCTGGCAGCTTTTCCAGACTGCTGCATTTTGATGCTTAAATGAAATGTGATTGTTTAATAAACATTGCCATGCATAACATTTACTTTTTTATTGTATTAAAATTGAAATTATAAAACCAAAAATACTTGCTTATTTTCCTTAATTGTAATCTTAACGGTCATCTTAGTTCAGTGATGCATAGTGGATCATAGCGAGGCTTCATTTATTGAACATTGGCAATAATCTCTAATGCAGTCTTAGTTTATTTATTGTGGAGTATCACATGCTAAAACCTTTACTTCTTTCTTTTGTTTTTAGAACAGAAGAGCTGTAGTGCTGGTGATGGGGAAAAATGGTAGTGCTGAAATAAATGTTTTCATTTAGCAAAAACACCTCAACTTATTGAAGGACTTGATTTACTGCTCTTTTGTAAGTAAGACCCGAAGGACTTGCATTCCAAACCTGAGTGGAAAGAGAACTGAGTGTGTTTAATACATTTACCATTTAGGATATGAGTGGTGTAACAGAGTTACTCCCCATCTCACTATTTATTATAGGAACTGTTTTAAGCAGATGAGTGGTGACTAGACTGTAGGACAGCATCTTGTCTACACAGATATCAAATACATCTGAAAAAGGGTGTAATAAGCCCTGATCAATAACCTTCCCTGATTTAAAAATCTTAAGGGAGAATTTATTTGCCAGCAGATAATTGGTAGTTTTTCCTAGTGGACAAACTCTGCGGGCTTGAGGATACATTATCAGCAGCTGTCTCTTTCTCCTATGTTAGCTGACTTACTTTAAAACTCTTAGTGCTCTCTGTCCTGGTATACTTTTATTATTGTGTACCTCTCTAGCGCTTCCCAACTCAAATCAGTGGAAAGCCTTTTGTCACGGTGCTGACTACTCTTCCTTCTGCTGTATCACAAAAAAGTGTCTCAAACAAATGCATCTTAGTTGAGCTACTGGTACATTTGCAGGGAGGCTAAACACACAGGTAAGGTGATCTACATAAGTCCTGCTGTGAAATTGAGTGTAACTTCCTCCCAGATAAGGTACATGGTACAAAAATAGAACTGACTTAATCTTTTAGTTGTGCTTGGTTTCACCACAGTGTGTATATGTATGTACTTACATTCTTTAACCATTTAATATCTTCAAACAATATACATGGTTGTCTTCAGTTACATGGAGAACATCTATAGTATTCTATTACTTAAATCTTGTCAGTGCTCTCAGCCATTTGATGCTCTCATTTTAAGTTGATTCAAATTAAATGGATTTATTACAGAATTTAAAACTTTCTAAAGGGTCAGTGCTGTGAATTTACACATACATATATTTGTAAAACTGAGACTGCAGGTAGGAATTTAAAGGTGATCTTGTATTAGCTGTGTGGGTTAAAGGTTGCCTCTTTTAAACCAAGTATTACTGGGAGCTGTATCTGTGTTAGCTAAGTGCAGAAGTATTGATGTTGCCCTGTTCTTCACAAGTGGCATTAATCCTTTGAAAAGTGATGGTCTTCCAAATAAAAATGAAGATAATGCTAGCTTAATAATTATGTGGCTGTTACGTACAATTGTTCCTTTCTATCACAAAAGATATAGGGTAATGTTTATAACCTCTTAAGGTTAAACACCGTTCTACTTCAGAGAGTACTGAACAGCTTAGACTAAACATTTCACTTGGTGATCAAGGAGTATTTGCTTTTAGAATGAATTTGACTTGGCTGTATTAGAGACATTTTATCCTGAAGGCAGAATACCACTGTAAGAGAATGATATGCAGCTCTATCCTCAAGTTCCTTTCTGACAAAAAGTAAATAGGATTGGCTATGCAATCATAATTTTTAAGTGGTGTTCAACATAACTTGGAGGAGCTTTTTGCAGCTGAACATTTTTAATAGTATTATAAAGATTTTAAATTCTGTTCACTCTTAAGCGTTCCTTAATGCTAGCTGACTGGCTAACTTTCATCTGCTTTTGTCTCTCAACTCTCAGCTTTTCTTGAAAGCTCCACAGGCTTTGAGAAACCTGTAGGAGGATGAGTAGCTCGTATAATTAGTGTTAGGTTGTGAAGCCAAGTGTGATCTACAGAAATACACGTCCATTTATACTCTGAGTTGTGAAGATGACCTGATAAGCTCAGTGCACAGAGGCTTGTGGCCCACCTGCTGTGAGTGGAATGGAGCTGATGCATCTCACCTGGCGGTGCTACTTGGAGGAGGGGATGATGGCTGCTGCTGGGCTGGGACAGTGGGCTGCAGGAGTCCAGCAGCAAGCTGGGAGTAGGCAGAGCAGGAGAGGTGTTGCTGTCAGTGGAGGGGGAGAGCTGTTCACCTTGTCTGCAGTTGGTCACATACCTCAGCATTTCCTGGGGCCTCTCCCTTGCCTCCACCTGCAGCTTGACTTGCTGCCTGACTGTGGGGAGCTGTTTTGCTTCTCCTCTGTCTGCCAGCCTGGGGTGATCCCAGCAAGTCTGGAGGCTGGGCAGGGGGAGTGCCTGATTGCATCTGGTCTGATTGCTGCTGGGCTTTTGCTCATGAATGGCAGCTGGCCAAGGGGATGTATTTTTGCCTTGTGAAGGAGGGTTAGCAGAGGGGGCTGTATGCTGCTGGTGACTGGCCTAGTTGGCTTTGTAAGCAAAACTTTTTTCTATTGTTTCAGGTGTCTTTCCAGTTGCTCTTTTGTACCTTGAAATGGGTGGATGTCTTCTTGTTTTTTTAATGACTATGCAGGAGGGTTTTCTTTCCAAAGAAAGAGCTTTTCCAAGGAAGAAGCTTCCCATTTGATCAGAAGCATCTTGCAGTCTAAGCTTAGAATTCAGTGTGGATAGAGCTCCTGCTTCATGTAGAAGTAACATCTTCCTTCCCTGAAATGTCAGCAATGTCTCAGAGAAAAAACAAACCAACCCTTCAGCTCCACCGCGGAAAATAATACCCTGTGTGCCACAGGCAGGGAGGCACGGAGGAGAGTGTGGGGTCCTGGCTGCTACCTCTTGTGCAGGCAGACTGCCACAGCTCAGCTGGGGAGGAGCAGGGGGCTGCTGTGGGTGCTGGTGGCAGGAGCTCAAAAGCAGAACTCTCACAAGGTCCTGCAGACACTGCATGCAGTAGCAGTATGCTGAAGTCTGTCACATGTGGTGTTTTATGGCCTGGTACATCTGGTAGACTGGTCAGTAGCCAGAGGTTTCCCCTGGATTGCCTTACCTAGAGTTTTGCTGTGTTACTTAGAAATATGGTTGCATCTTAATGACAGCAAATCCTTTCAAATGCTTTTCAGTACCACCTTGTTGGTAGGGTAGTTCTTAGCAGAACAGGAGCTGTGCTTTTGCTTCCTGTATTAGGGCTCTGACTGTTAGTGCCCTTGATAACCCAGGTGACTGATTCTGCCAGTCTGTGAAGTGTAGTTTTCTGTTAAGATGACTGAGCTAACAGTTGCTGTACAGAAGAATTTTTGAGAGGCTGAAACTGTTTTCCCCAATCTGAGTGTTCTAATACCTGACAGTTTCCTTGGTGCATATGCATTACGTTGTCAGAAACTTTTTTGGTAGCTATTTGGGTTACAGAGACAGCCGGCTGTGGTCACTTTCTCTTAACTGTGTGTGTTAGTATAGTCTCTGTTCAGATTTGAGCAAATCGGACCATTGAGGAGTGAAGTCCTTGTTTGATGTGTTTGCTACCAGCATGCTGAGGCAGGTAGGTCTGTTTTGTTTCCAAACTGGTTCCTAATCCTTACCAGAATTAATAGTGCAACAAGACAAAGTTGTGTACCTCACCTTCTTTACAACAGGGCGAAAAGATCTTTCTCCCAAAGATGAGAAAGCTTTTGTCTCCCTGTCTCTCTTTTCTGAACAAGTAGGGTATTATTAAAGTACCCAAGTGTGTCACAGAATTCCAGAAACGACATAATTGTGAATTTGGTTTTCATTTCACAAAAATAGTATTTTAATTGCATGGTTTGTTTTATTTGAAAGTTACCAGAAATTTAAAAGTAATGCTTAGTTAGTTAGTTAGTTAGTAAGTAATTTATTTTTGTTTTCCCATCTAACTCAAATTATTTTCCTAAACCTTGCCAGTCTTTTCTCAGTCTTTTGTCGTCTTGTTGTCTCTAACTTGTATTCTTTGGCAGAGAATTGTTTATTATATTTGTAATCTGATCATGTACACCAGGGTAGAAAAATAGTTCTTATCCCTTTGCTTACATTCTACCATACTCTGATTGCTGCTAAGTAGTAAAGGCTGTTTCTGGCCTCAACAGAGGTTGGAAAAGTTCAGTTAGCATTTGCTAGCAAAAGAGCTATGTAGGGTTCTCATGCCGGCGTTTTAGGAACTGCTCCAGTATGAAGTTGAGCTGTAGGCTCAGTTATACCCTGAGGCTGAGGGTGTGTTCAAACCGACTGTGCCTGGCTTCCAGGAGAGTGCCCTCAAGATGAGGTGAGGCTTCTTGGCAGCCAGGGAGCAATGCTACCTGCTCGTTTTGGCTGTACTAAACCAATTGGCCACAGCTGTGCTGTTTGCCTTCATTATCCTGGGGTGGCTACAGTTCAGCTCACCCTGCTGGCATCTGCAGACTGCTCCAGTGGTGGATGTAAAGAAAAACGGTAAGGACACAATTCATTTGTATGTAGACGCAGATGATGCAAGTAAATGTTAGATTAATAATACAATACCCTTCACTTGATGAAAGTGGCTTATGATCAAGGATACTTCCCTAACCAAATCTGATTGTTGGAAAGGAAAGGAAATTTTGATCCTAATGAGATTAAATTTAAAGTGGGCACTGTGCTTCAAAGCAGAGCTTAAGCTGCTAGATTTTTATCATAGACTACAAATTTTCAGGATCTGTTCTTCCTTCAGCTGAAGCCAGAAGCAAGTTTCCCATTGAAGCCAAAGCAGGCAAAGGAATGAGTGCTTCAGCTGATAGACATATATAACTTGGGCAGGGAATAATTTAATGAAATAT
>NW_010206532.1:0-8550 GCF_000695765.1 Mesitornis unicolor
AACTCTCCCTCCCAGCTTAGTGTCATCTGCATACTGTTTAGTGGCAACCTGACCCTCTGCAATAGATTTAAATAACCAACAGTATAAGGTTTTATGTGGGTTATTTTTTTCTGTTTAGTGTTTACTGATACATTTTTCATATATTTGATATTTATACTCAAAATGAGATTATGAACCACATTTACCTACTCTTTGGCAAACTCAAAGGTAATTGGCAATACAAAATGCTGTATGTAACAAGTTAGGGAAGGATCATTATAAAGTTAAACTAACTGTTCTCTGGGAAACTCCAATAGAGCTATTTTAAATCTGACACATTATGTTCAAGTCTCATAATAAAAATTAGGACCATTTTCCAAGAAGAGTGAAAAAGGTATTTTCTGGGGCTACATTCTGGTAAAATCATAACTTATTTGAAGGCAGATAATGATCAGGTAGAAGAGTACAAGCTGGAGATGAAAACATACATTATTCTTGTTAATAACACTTAGCATTTATGTAGCACTTAACATTTTGAAAGCGCTGAACAAATATTAACTCTCTCCTGCGAGACAGAGGCGTCCTGAGCTCCATTTACAACCGAGAAGCAGCGGAGCTGAGGGCAGCTTTTTAACATGTGACAGGCATTCAGAAATTGAGAAACTCAGCGTATCAGACCAATTCTGTCACCTCTCGATTATGTGATTTTCCTAAGGCCACAAGTGACACGGTAGCCGGGGCAGGGTTAGATTTTATGATTTCCTCGGTCTGCAGACAATGTTCCCTCTCATCTTTTGATGAACGATAGGAGATGACAACGAGAAATGACAATGAAAGAACAAGATGTACTAGCACCTGGTATAAGGTTTGAGAAACCAGGTACTGAATTATCAAGTATTTGAAGCCATGATGGAAATTATTTTGAGGGAACAAAGAACCAGGCAGGATTTGCAGAAATGGCCTGTGCATAGAAAAATAACGTTAATTTTTAAAGAGGAAATCAAAAACATCCTATCTACTTTTAATCTAATTGGTAGATCCATTTGAGCCCTTACAAGAGGTGAGAAGGGGATGGGAGGGTGCCCAGGAGACCGCGTGTAGTGCAGAAAGCAGACATCGCTTTTGACAACAGGGAATTGTGCAGCACTGGGTCCATGGTCCAGGGGCAAGTGGTGCCCATCATCTCCCCACTGTCTGTCTGCTGGTGTGCCTCCAAAACCAGGTTCCTAAATGGATTTCTCCCCAACCGGATTGGCAAGCTTTCCTACCATAGAGGTGGCAGGATTGATTTTCTAAAGAGCTTTTAAAATACTTTCTCAGATATACCATAAAATAACAGGTTCTGCTGCTTTCCCTGGCTTTGGGTAGAGTCCACAGTTCAACTGCTCCCAGAATAAGTGAAAGGATGGTAACCCCACACTGTCCATGTTGGCATGACAGGTCCAGTCCCACTTGGAAAAAACCAAATGTTTCCATCAAACCTTGCACCTCACAATTGATTAAAGTAGCTCAAAGCAGCTTCTCCAAAATGAGGTATTATTTATTCACCTGCAAACAGACAGCAAGCCAAGAACTGATTCACTTGCTTTTGATCTTCTATAAATGTTAGCCTTTCTTTCCAAGTTGTTTTTTTTCTATTTTGGCAGAGTCAGAAAGCTGAAAAAATATTTTTTTAAGCTTCTATATCCAAATAAATCTCAGACGGTTACTAGCTCACACTATTTTAACTTTTGATTTTTTTCTTGTCTATGTTACGACACAAATTTTTAGTAATTCTGATGTAGTGTCTGTTTGGCTATTAAGAGTAAATGTTAGCTGATAAATGGGAAATCGTTTGTGAGTCATATAAAGATCCAGGATCCTGCAGAAGTGAAGACAGAAACTGCCAAAGTTTCAAGTGGGGCTCAGGTTTTTTTGAGGCAGGTTTGGTTTTCCGCATGGAGCTTCATTGCAATTATACCACAAATATACCAACCATGAAACGGTGCACTGCTATGCCTAGAAAAAAGAGAAGAGCTGATCTAAATCTCAGTGCTTTCCTTTCCTCTGACTTATAAAAACATCTCAAAATTCTTTCCTGTCATGCTGGGAAAGTGTCACTTTTTTATTTTCATGAGGCTGCTGCACTGAGATGAGTCAAATACAATAAAGTTGGTTTCTGTATTCCTCAGCTTGCTCTGGCTATGCCCAAACTTTAACTCGCAAACTATTTATGTGGAGGTGTCTGGAAATAGAAAGTTGTGAGCGCTGTTCCTCGTTCTATATTCCTAAGTAGTTTGTGTCACCCGTAGTAACTACTCACAGACGTGGTTAGACAGCAGTTGAAGTGGAAATAGAGAAGTCCTTGTCTGAAAATGAGGAAATCTTCCTCCCCATCAGAAGCCTCCGCCTGAAAAACACTGATTTATTTATTTGATAGAGCACTGATATAATGAACCATTTTCCAGACCATTTTGAATGTCTGTCATCTGTCTCTATATGAATATGTACATGTATCTATAAAATACGTACATTTCCATAAACTACAGTAAAAGTATTAATATTCTGGACAGGAATCCAATTTTATCTTTAAAATGCATTTGCAGGGGACTGTTAAATCATATAGTGGAAGCTTTGTCTAGACACTTCTCTCGCTGGCCAACTTCATGTTTTTACTTTGTTTTTTAATGTATTTCCTGGAACAGAAAATCCCAATAATTTGTTTACAACCTTTTCTGGAAACTATGTCAGTTTTATGATATTCAGAACTGATAATAATTCTTTTTTTAAAGCACATATTCCTGGAGTCTGAATGTTCTCAGAGAGAACCGTTAGCTTGGGCTGTTATAAAAAAAGTTATTAGTTTTTTCATGTGAAACATTATCAAGTGTATTACTTGGAAAGGAGCAAAGCTTTCTTTCAATGACCGTGAGATGTTTCCATCTCATGATTTTTATGACGAGCTACTATATATAAAAAGACTCAGTGTATTTCATAGTGGAAAATCCAGATTACGACCATTATCAAACCCAGCGCTGCTATGACGGTCTCTGAGACCATGACATGGATTAAAGTCTCAACAGTGATCACTGGAACAAGGGGTAAGACATTTTTGGGCAATATTTTTAAGGCTGCTGCCTTTGTCCTCTCCACCCTGACCTTGGGTCCGAGCTCTCTGAAATCAATGGAAGGACTTGCGTTGTTTTTGGTGGGCTTTAGCTCTAGACCAGCTCTTGAGTGAACACATTTGAGACTTTAAATCTCTCAATCACAAGCATTAAGCCAAACCTGGCAGAATGTTACTGGTTTGAACAACGCTGCAGGGGCTGCTCCTAAGGCCTGTAACGCTGTGTTTTCATTTATTTTTGAATGCACTTTAATAATGAAGTATTATTTTCTTCCACTTTTGGGGTACATACCTCTGAATCACCTCAAAGGCATAGAAAGACTACTAAGACACTTTTAAAAAAGCTGAAAGAGATGTACGACACTGAGTTATCACCAAAGGCCATGGGTTGGTTTGTGACATCTTTTTTTGGTTTGTATTGTGGGGTTTTTAAGGAAATTTTCTTTACGCTCTCTAGCGTCAGTCTCTGTGCTCTCTAAGAACCTTTCCAGCAGCCTCAGAGGAGGAAGTGAAACCCATTAATTAGATGAATAAAGCAGAATTAGTCCTTCCAGGAAATGGAGCTTCCCGCCTCCGCAGAGCCGCCCACGCAGGCCCCAGGCATCAAGAGACATGGAGCACCTTCCCTACCTGCTCTGTGCCAGGGGGGTGTCTGCCTCAAACCCCAAGGGTAAACTGGGACACAAGGGGCTCGTTGAAGGTTGCCAAACCCCTTAGAGGGGAAAAATGTTGTTTTTAAAGGGGAAAACCATTGTTTTTGCAAGACCTGCTGGTGATTCCACCTGGAAGGCAGCAGCATCCTCCAGAAGTCCCCGAGCTTGCTCTCTCACACCAGGTACTTCTGCTGTTGGGTTTTCAAGGGCACGCACAGATCCCATCACCAGACACCTTTCCTTGCATCAGGGAGTGTGGTTTCCATAGCCACGCTGCCATCCCCTGCATCTCACTGCCAGCAAATACCTTAAAATGCAAAGGATTCCCTTTCACATTTAGAAAGGTCTGCGCATATGCATTGTCACCTCTCGATGATTCTTTTAATGCTTTAAAACCTGAACTTTTAATTCTGCTTCCGAGTAAGAAATATTTTTTCTTGAACTCTTTGTGTTTATATAGCTATCTGTCTTTAGATTAGACAAGCAGATACAAGAGTTGTCTTGTAAAATTGTAGTTTCCCTTTAATAAGCCACTCTGACAGGCAATTATTCATGCAGTCTGCTCTGCACTAAATGTTTTTTCATGCTGTGCATCCCTGTCTCTTGATTGCAGGAATGTGCTCCTGTGAATTATAATTATAAGTAAATATGAACTGGTATATGTGAAATGATTTCCTAGAGCTTCCGTCGCTACACGATATTGATTCTGTTCTTCTGCTTTATAAAGATACAGGAGTTCTAATGAATAAGATGTATTCCTTTTTCTTTCTTTGGATTTTTAAGATTGGTGCAAGTTATTTTGACACAAGTTGGAGGCACTACTTATAAAGGATTTCTTCACTGACAAATTGTTTGCTAATGTTTAAATTTGAGGACAAAATTTTAAAAGTGTTAAAGTTTGGTCCTTGAAAAATGAATATGTTATGAGGATATAACAAAGTGAGTCCAGTTTATGAGTATTCCCTTTTCAGCAGATACTTTCAGACAAATAAAAGGCATTGTGGCACTGAGCGTTACCTTCGCATTTGGCAGCTTTCAAGGAGCAATTCAGCTTATTGGTATCACAGCTTTTATTTTTATTAGATAAGAATTTTGTGTAGATCTTCCCTAACTGTAAGGAGTTGGAGCCACTCATCTCAGATACCAGTGGAGAGAAAAATCAGCAGCAGAAAGCACCCATCCTTTTTATCCCATTTATGTCAGGATGGGATAAATCATCTCCTAATGGTGCCCATCCTTCTCCATAACTAGGCAGCCTCTATAGATTAAACAGACTATAGACCAGACAACTCTGCAGGTACTAACACTTAGACTACACTTACCGGTAATTGAAAATTCCATGTGATGATTATATATGTTTAAAGTTAAAAGATTTTTCTGCTGGGAAGAGATTTATGCAACCAGCACATCATATTTAACTTAATGAAACAGACATTCACTCATGATAAAAGTCTGATCTCGCTCTATATAGATCTGTGTATATTTGGGCCATAGCGAGTAAGAATCTAAAACTATATTAAAACTATGTAAGAATGATGTGTCATTTTGGTTTCAAAAATTAGCTGTGTGATAGAAATGCACCAGGGAAGCACAAAAGTAGAAATAACATTGGAGGTCTTTTAGGATATAAAGTATTTTTACTCTCAAGACAAATACTATTGACCGAAACCTTATGCTTTCTCAGAGAAAACATTTGAGGTTATGCAAGGGTCACAGTTGTATTTAATTAAAAAAAATAGCATCGCTTACACGGGTATGTAAAGAATAAATCACGCCAAGCAAAGATGATTACTTTTTAAATTAAATTCTAAATTAGCGGAGGAAGGGAAGGGAGTACATGAGAGCATCTAGAATTTACTAAAGCATTTGACACGGTGCATCTCAAAATTGTGTTTGACAATTTAATCAAAATGGATTACGTGGAAATGCAATTACGAGGACGAGTAATTGGCTGAAGAATGTGCTAAGGAGTAATGATAAACATGGGAGGGAAGTCCTGGTCCCACGCTGGACCTTCGTTAGGGTTTATCTACACCACGTGGAAGGAGGTTTCTGGTGATATGCTACAGAAACAACTTAACTTGCTCACAGAGTTGTGCACCTGGCAGAAATGAGGATTCAAGGAGTTTCCTGAATATTCTTAATTCCTACAGTCATTGCTACCTCCTCTACCTGAAGGCCTTGGTGTCAACTTAGTGCTTGCCTGCACAGTGAAGAGCAAACCTGAGTAAAATACGAGCTTGGATTACAGCAACAGGCTGGGGTGGAAAGAATAACTGGGCTGTTTCCCAAATTTCACCTTCTGTGCTTAGTTACAGCCCTGCAGAGAGTGCAGAGGTATTGAAATTTGGAGTTGCTTCAGTTTTCCCTTTATGCTGCTTTTGCTCAAGTGTAAATGGTTACACAGGTGCAGAGGTTGTGAATATGGCTCTGCGAATACAGTGAAGTTTTGATGAGCAAGGTGGAATATAAAAATAACAGGTCAGCTGTCTGCAATATATAAATCAATAAAAATGAAGTGAGAGCTATATCTTATTGCTCAGGCTGCAGCATCACACTGGTCTATTGAGCAGTACAGAGAGCTGTGAATATTTAAGTGCTCCATCATTTGTAATGGACTAAAATAATCCTCCATCTGATATGGGATAAGGTGAGGATTCTAGACCCCATATTCTGCTACAAGGGCTAAATTCCCCCTCCTTAAGACGAATTTACCCTCATTTATGGCAGCAGTTCTGATTGGAGAGGAAGGGACCATTCACACCATTTCTGTCAGAGCAGCTTGGCTAGGATGTGCCTCATCTACCTCAAATAGTTCAAACGGTAAATGTTTAGTGTGTGTTTTCATCTAGTCTTCACTCAGTGAAGGGAAGGTAATTAATCTCATTTAAACATATGTACCAAACAGGTCACGTAGGTTGTATAAGTCAACTCATCTTTTTCTGTTGCATAGAATTACCCTAAAGAGCTGTGCCCAGCAAAACTACTGTACCAGCTGATGAAGGTGCATGCAATTGTTCAAATAGGACCGTTTTGTTACCCACCTCAGCTCTAATTTACTTACTAATAAGGTTATAGACAGTGGCACATGCTCTTTTGGTTTTCTCCCTATATTTTTTGTCCTACCTGCAAACTCCAGCTCTGTCATTCCCTCCTTCTGTAGTGCAGGGACCTACATTTGAGGTCTTAAACTAGACTTGAGTCCACCTTTACCATGCAAATGGCATTCATCAACATACACAATTGAACTGGTCAGATATTAGAAACCAGTGACAACTTTTTGATGAAATAAAAGGTATTTTTCTCCTGTAGGAAAATCTTTCCAGCAGCATTGACCTAGTAAAAAGAAGCCTTTTGGCTGATAATACTTTATATATATGAGGAGAGCATGTGGCCAGAGTTTTTTTCAATCAATTCAATTAATGTATTTCAATCTAGTAATCACAGGTGGATGGAAAAGTATTAGCTTTGAGATGTTGCTTTAGGTTTTTTGTGATTCCCATGAGTGTAAACCAGCTCCACCTGCCCACAACTGCAGCCACCTGGGCTGATAACCCCAGCCATGGGGCCTGAGCTGACCAACATAGATGAATATTGCCATTTATAATACTTTTAGATATTAACTGCCTCAGTATTCCATAATCAAATAGCATATGGACGTCTAATGACCTGGTATTCTTCATTTTTATTTCTAGATCAAGTAGACACCAGCACTGAGCAATGTGTATGTTATGAGTAATGATCCTGAAAAGTGGACACTTCCCTAATTTGCTAAAAATAAGATTTTACGTCTCTGTGAAAGCAGTCTCTCCTGCCTCTGAATGATTAAATACTGCGCTGAGATGTTATGTTACATTACCATACAGGCTGAAGAAGTCTCTATTTAAGCAGAGCGGATAGACTTCCTAAAGTTCAGTCTTTAATCCTATTTCATGTACGGTGGTCTCAGAGGGAGAATATAAAACGAATGGTAGAGCCATAGTCATAAAATAAAGAAAGGAAAAAGGCTTAACATTGGGACTATGAAAGCGGTTTTCAAGCACTCCTTATTGAAATCAGGTTTTAATCTGGCAAAAAGAGAACATACATTTACAAGGTTCTATATAAATGAACTGAAAATACAGTGAAATGAAAAGCTCCGTAGTCTCTCCAGTGTGTTACTGTTTGTCATTGACAGAACAAATACTGTAAGCATTTCCTGATTTTTTTCCTTCTACTCAGGAAAATAACAAAATACAGAAATAATTCTTTATTTTTCCTCTGCCTGTTTGTTCTGATAGAGCTCTGTATCTCTCCTCAAGTTATTTCTCTTCAGTCATAGTGATGAATGGGGCTTTGCAGGGAGCAGTCATAAAGCTCTCGTAGTTTGTTTGTTGCACATTGCTTATATGCGTTTTAAAAGAACATTGTATTATAATAAATGTTCATGAAAAATTGTGTATACTGATCAGTTGTACTAACAAGTATTTGCAAAATAAATCTTAAAACTCATGTGTAGTGCTTTTAGGGCATTCTGTTTGGCTGTCTGTAGAGCAGGGATTTTATTTCACTTTAATTTTTTTTTTTTTAATTTGGCTTTGATTATTTTTTGACATACAAGCTGAAAGCATATCATCCATCCAATTGTCAGTCTGTTAATCCATCCCTCCATCCCTCCATCCCTCCATCCCTCCATCCCTCCATCCATCCCTCCTTCCATCCCTCCATCCCTCCCTCCTTCCATCCCTCCATCCCTCCATCCATCCCTCCATCCATCCATCCCTCCCTCCATCCATCCATGTCTCCATCCATCCCTCCATCCATCCATCCCTC
>NW_010206533.1:0-12763 GCF_000695765.1 Mesitornis unicolor
CAAACAGCGCTCCGACATCTGCTCCACCTCTGCGCAAGCAACGTCCCGCCGCCTGTTCTGCCTCTGCACAAACAGCGCCCCGGCGTCTGTTCCGCCTCTGCACAAACAGCGCCTTATCTGAGGGGTGAGGAGCAACCTCACTCCGGCATCTGCTCTGCCTCTGCGCAAGCAATATTTCCCTCAACCAGTTTCCCACTCCCCCTCCTCTAGCTGCTTACCGCAGTCTCGGAGCTTAAGGGGAAGGGAGGAACCAGCCTCTGCTACCAGTTGTAGGAGTGGGAGTAGGACTTCCCGGAGTAACGATGTATTCTCAAGATGAGTATGGTCGTTCTCCTTTATTAAGCAGGGTTACACAGCTTTTATAATCTCGGTTTTAGTCACGAGAAAGTCACAAGCAAAGCACACAGCGAATGCATACAGCTAATTGGTTGCTGTCCATGCGTCCTGACGTATGGACGGTACGCCTGCTTGCGGTTAGCGAGTCCGGCTCTTATCTTCCTTAAAGTTGCAGGTGACCCTTATTCGTACGCTGGGTTGATCACATCGACGAGATCATGGCCACGCTGGGAGAGCCAGCACTCCACAGTCAGAGAGGTCCTTCTTTCTCTATTCTGTCTTCTCTAAAAAAAAATTCTCTCTCTGTGCTTTCTCTTTCAGACTTTTGGGCTTTTGAGGTCTGTGATGGGTCCCTTAATGCCTGTTCTAGAAATACCTCCAAGAAGTCAAATCATACAGTTTTGCATGCTCCTTCTGGCATCCCAAAACAGATCTGTTGTCTCCTTTTCCAGGTGTGCTTATGGTAGAAACACACAGGCTCAGAACACCACAAGACAGTGAGGGCTTTATATATAGATAGGCACAAAACATTCTGAGGTTGTCTGGTCCTGACCTGATGTCTGTAATGGAGCAGTCTGAGATATCTTCAGAGAGTGTCTGAAAGATTTGCTGGGGATGATCTGGCTTCATTAACTCTCTGGCAAAAGAGATTAATTTAATAATCTAAGAACTGATAGGCAAATGGCATAAGAAATGCTGACAAATCAAAACTCTAGGCTGATCCAAAAAATTGGATACAAAATTATCACCTCAGTGAAATGGTAGTGCTATGGATCCAAACACAGACGGTGAGGATTTCTATAGATGAGCCATGTCTTATCTCATTCAGGTTGTTAATTTGGTCCCAATCCTACAATTCTTAGCCATATAAGAAATATTTCCTTTCCCTTTTGGAAAACTAATAGGAAATAAATGGTAGAAAAAACCTTAAAGTTATAAATAGCAAAACCTGAGAGGTTTTCTGGTGGCTGCACCACCTGCAGCAAAACTATCCAGGCCACTGAGAAGTTTTCCAGATGCTGCTGAGGTCTCTGTTGTATAAAGATCTGTAAAATACACTTTTAGATGTAGAATGCTGCAAAAAAAAATCAGAGTTAAATTAGTCAGATATCCCCAGGTTCTTCTACACAATCACATATTCTGCCTCTCAGCCCAGAACTGAAAGCAAACGTATAGAATGGCTCTAAACAAACAGAAGCCCTGCCAGATCCACACCGCTGTTCCAAGGCCATGAATTCAATGAGACTTTTGCAACTATTGTTTTCTCTTGGGTCAGTGCATGACATGTCGCAGTGAGTGCAAGGAGCTGGGATAAGACCTTGTTGCTCTATTGTCTTGGCCTCTTCTGAAGAATCTAATTATGAACCTGAAGAGCTCAGCTAATGGAGTTTAAAGTGACAGAGTCTTTTATAGTGCAATAAAACCTTTTAAGATGTACTTCAGGGGCTTCTAATTCTCTCAGCAACACAGTAAATATAATGAACATAAAAATTATCCTTGCAGATGTTGTGGTGTCAGTAACAATAACAAAATCTCAGCACGGCACAGAACCAAAATAGCATCTGGGATTTTGATTTGCTCGATTTAATCACACAGTGTTTGAGCATTTACTGTTTTACAGTTTTTGTTGATTTAATTACAGAATTTTAATAAGATTACTGTGAAAACATATATGTTGAACTGATACTTATATGGGACATATACCAATGCCCATCACTTCCCTTATTGCTTTCTACAGAGTGCTAATTTGCAGCCCTCTGGAGCTCACAGGAAGATTTAACATCAAACAGCCTGCTGCCTAGTATGAAGGGAAGGTGATGATTAATAACAATTTCCCAAGCCCATCAAAAGACCATGAATCCTTCTAAGACTTTGCAATAAGGGAAAATAAAAAATACAGAATGAAGCCATTTATATTTCTGCTGATTTAAAACCAAGTGGGGAAATATTAGCAAAACAACACTCTGATCTATTGGTGACTGCTCAGGCAATTTCCAAAGCATTCTGAGTATAAAAGTCATTTGTTGCTTTGTAGCCTACACAAAAGTGCCAGTAGTTTCAAATTTCTGAGCAAGAGGCCACAGGGAAGGAACTCTTCCCATAGCCATGCACATGAGCACGTACACGCATGCAGTGAGGGATTTGTCGTGTGTAAGTTTTGCCATCTAAAAGTTAGGTAGATCAGCTAAGCAGCTGCCCACGACTGGGGAGCAGTTCACACATCAGTGACTACAGTATCAGGTGGCATTTCACACTAAAATGCCATCCAAATCTCATATGAAGATACCCCTGCCTCTTTTTACCCTCAGCATCTCCACTCACTCTTGCGGAAGCCCAGCCATTTCCTGAGGCTATTCTTCACTTCTGGATGGCTTAAATTGGAAAAAATTATTCCCAGCTTTGGGTAGTAAAGAGGCAAAAAGTTGAGCAGATATGAAAAGTGAACTACTCCATAGACTTTTCTGCAAAGATACTCCCTCTGCTTGGTGATCAGGGTAAGCAGGGAAAGCAGTACAGGAACTCATTTTCAGCAAGTGAACATAAAGTCTGACCTCAGGAGATGTCATGCTGTCACTTCCCCTTAAAGCTACACATAGTAACTCAGGGTATCCTGCAAGATGTATGAAATGAGTATTCGAGGTGGTCTGTGTCCCTGCATGGTGCAGGACACCCTTGCTGGAGCTGTGCTCACCACTAACACCACTCCTATTCCCAGTCCCTGTCCAAAACAACTCTTGTGAATTATTGCATTAAAGACAAAAGGAAAAAAGTGTGCTGGGAAGATTATTTAATTTCTTAACACATGCAAACCACTGTTGGTCAACTTCACCCATGGGAATAGTTTTTCACCTGGAGTCTCAGATATCTCTTGTCATAAAAACGGCACTGTGAAAGCCAAGGTCTTGCAGAAGACTTGCGAGCCCTTGCTCCATGATCCAAATTCCAGATCACAACCACCCTGTCCTCTCAGTGGCTCTCATCACACAAGCCATGCAACCTCCTCCTAACACTGACAGTAAGGCTGTCCCAGGTGCTGTCAATCGGCGTAACTCCATGGCAAGCACAGTTATTGCTGCCAGCTTGACAAGATTACAACTGTGCTTGGTAAAGGCAGGGAAACACACTAGAGCAAAGAAAGACTTTGGCATTAATATTTGAGCAGGAGATGTTTTTAGTTAGAGTGCATGGTTGTTCCTTACATTACTGGAAATATTTGCTTTCTTCCTTCCAGCATCCTTGGCCAGATAGCAGCTCTGAGTCAGACTTTTGCTTCTATACTGCTGTCCTCTACATCTTTCAGGTGACCCAGAAAGTACTGCCATGGCAGGCTGAAATGTCCCTGCCACTGCTTGATCCAGTGCTTCTTCAGCTCTGCGGGGGCATGAGGTGTAACCTCCCTCTTTCTTGTAATAATTAATGCTCACTTCGTGCTGTAATGTGTCTGGCCACAGAGTCTGATGTACATGGCTGGAGATACCAGGCAAAATCAAGTTTACTCTCTCTCTGCAATGAAAAAGTATTTGGAGAAGTATTTTTTTTTCTTGTGTTAGTTCACAATAGTCAACAGTGGTACTAAAGTGTTTTTTACTTCTTTCTAGATTAAACCTGTGTGCTTTCTTTAGTTTCCACTTCCTAATGAAGGTTTGCCAGCAATATCAGCCGTCCCAGTTTGACATCGATTGATGAAACAAGAACATTATTATTAATATCCCAACTGCCAGAGAAGCGGAATATAAATTTGTATACCCTTCTGGGGTTTTAATCCATTCAGATGGGAACTCTTTAGTTGATAATTCAGTAGCATCAGACTTTTCACTTAAGAAGCAATGATTCACACTCACATTTTATTTCTTTCTGTCATATAACAGTTCATTTGTATGCTGCTCTGTGTAGGTAACATAACTAAACAACCACTTCAGTGAGAAGACAAAGCAGGCATGTCAAGGAAGATAAGAAATAGAGGTTTATTCAGATTCTTTTATAATTCCTTTTTTTCTATTTAAAAATGTCAATTCCTTTACTGTAAAAAGGGAAACAAAAGGAAATGTCAGTTGTTACTATGAATGAAGCAAAATTTACTTCAACTATGAGTTTCACCATTATTTCTTAGTCAGAACATCCCATGAACAATAAATTTTTGTATATACTCACATTAGCAATAAAGGCCACCCCAGGCAGAGCATTTATTTCAGTCAAGCATTATGTATTCTTAAACTGCCAAACATGAGATCTGTCAGAAACAGCAGCTGGGACACTAATGACAACTACATACTGATATATCACAATAAGCTTCTCAAGAAAAAAATATTGAATGTATTTCAAAATCACTGAAATTGTTATTAAGCTGTGTGGATCTTGGATTTTCCTGTAATAGTTCTATACTGAAAGCTCTTACAATTCAGCAAAGGAAATGGATTAGTGGATGCAAAGAGCTGGGTCCTTTTTATTACAAAAAAATAAACAACAAAAAAAATGCTCCTGAGGAGTTTGATCCCTGAAAGGCTGAAAAAGAATTACTTTTTATAGTAAGAAAACAATGTTGCTTTTTTTTCCTTTTCTTGATTACAAAAACAAATATTTAGCCTCCTGCATACCATTTCCAAATACATGCTTGCTTTGATGTCACAGTGCTGGGACCCAAATTCTTTGCTGATTCATACCCTGTCAAATCAATGCAGCAATTGCACATATATTTCAAAGCCTTGTCTATCCCAGTCTTGCAAATTCGGCTATATGTTAATGTAAGAAAATTGTATTGTACCTTGGATAGACTTACTTATTCTAAACTATCTCACCCATGATCCCCAAGACTGGGGGACACGTTCCCAGTCACCATTGTGCTCCTTGGGGTGGAATTCCGATCTGGAGAGTGCTTCTAAGAGCATTTCACCATAGTAATTGTTTTCATTTTCATGCTCTTTTTTTAGCTAATGGAGTGAATTGATGCTGATTTCTTTGAGGTTTTAATGCAGAAATCCTTGAGAACTAGAGTTTCAGAGTTAAGTGTCGTATAGTAACAGCTGGGGTGAGCCATTCAAGATCAACCCAACATCCCCAAATTATCCAAGAAGGAGCCTGTGAAGCACCAGCCTTCAGAGTGCTGCACAAGGACAAAGGATGGAGGGGGAGATGAGCAGCTCTTGTGACCCAGCACAGCTCAGCACTGGGCAATCTGTAGGATATTTAATGATGGCAATGGAAGGAAGGCCCATCTACAGATTCAGAAGAGCAATCTCAGGAAGAGGTACTGGATCTCACTTTTTAAGCTTCCTTGGTGAAGTTACACAATTGTCACTCATAGCCTGATATGGTAGGAGAATACTTACTTATTTTGTTTTCATTGGGGCATAGTTGTCATCCCTTTTGAATAATATTTGCTTAAAAAATCCATCCAAGGGCAGAATGAAGCGGTTTTATGTAATACCTATAGTTACTCAAGTCACATCAGAAGATGCAAAGAAAGTGTTGATTCTTCACAAGAATATTTGGCACAGGAATACATCAAGCTCTGATAAAATTTCACTGGGAGAGGTTTCTTAGCTCCAGGAGGATATTCTTTCCCTCTATTAGAGCTGTTCCAGACTGTATGTATAATTAAATATTCATTGTGTGAGAGACAGAAATATAGCAATTGATAGATAGGGAGAGAGACTGCCCTCAAAGCTCAGAAGCTAGAGCAGTCACCTCAGATGTTGGAAGCCTTAATCCCAGAGGCCAACTCCAGCTCTGTGAGAGTTACTGCAGATGTCACATGTAAAAGAAAAGCATATATTGTATATATAGTAAATTGCATTTCAGAAGATTTTGTTTCCTGCCTTAACATGTCACTCCAATATTCCACCTTAGCCTAAATCCAGCAAAAAGCTACCCATCTCTTTTAACGGTTTGTGGCACTTTGGGGACAGTTAGCTTAAAAATAGATTAAAATTATTTTGTATAGGACTTCTGTAGAGAACATATACCATCTACAGATATTTTTAGCCAAATGCTGACATTTAGTTCACCTATTTAATCATGATATGGATGGATTTTAGAATCATAAAATACTGATGTGGAAAACAGAGGTGGCCAGTGTGAAATACATTACATTTACCATCTGAAAACCTCTCAGATATTCTTAGGGACCTTGTTTTTATTGACAAATTTCTAAACAGCTGTCATTTTAACATGCCAGGATAAAAAAATGCTATGCTATTATTACACACATTTATAATGTTTCTGGGAAGCATAATTGGCCCATCAGGATAATTGTGAATCTCATTTTTCCTTTTTCCTGGCTGCATGCAGTAACTGGTGAGGTGTTTTATTATCCTTTTATCTTATTTCAGAAAGCAATTAAACAGTTAAATACTATTGCTGGACTCCGGCATAAAGCAGAAATGAACCATTACTAGTGACCTAAGGATGAGGGCAGGGGGAAGGTCCAGACTCCTTTCAGCAGCAGAAGAAAAGGCATCACTTCCTCCACTTCTCAGGCAAATTCAGGCCTATCCAGAAATATTCCTGTGCACACATGGTGGAAGGAAATTGGGCAGAAGTTGTGAGAGCAGGTAGAGGAGCCACCACTGAACCTGGCAAAGCCTCTGGGCTGTGCTCAGGTGCAGTGATGCCACTGTCTAGCCCTAGCAGCCATCAGGGAGCTGCTAAACTCCCTTCTCCTCATTACCCAAGAGTCATTTCAAACTTCTCATTTAAACGATTAACTTCCTTCAAGTCTCTGCTTAAAGAGTCATTTCACTCTTTATCAGTTGAATTTTTTTTATGAATGAAAATTGTCACACATATACACCCATCTCTACTTAAAGACATGTATATACATGCATATCTATAGCCATGTTTAAATATATACACAATTAAAATAAATTCACACACATATGTAGCCTCTTGCTATCAGCTGACGGAGGGAAGGAAAGAGAGGAGAGAAGAAAGAGAGAGAGAAAGAGGGAGAAATTAAGAGAAGGCAGGCAGGCTGGCAGGGCATAAGGAAGGCAGGAAGAGAAGGAAAGACAGAAGGAAGATGAGATTCGAAACCCACCGATCCTGTATTTTGTCTCTGAATTATGTGGCATAAGGCCTTTCCACAGAAAGGCACGTGCTCTCTGAATTATCAGAACATGAGACTTTTCTTCAGTAGATAACAATCTGATATCTAATTTTTAAATACATGGTTTAATTTCTACAGTGCTTCATAAAATAGTCTTTTACATGTTTTGTTGCCCTTAGTAGACTAACTCTACATATTCTCAACATGAATATAAATGGGAAATAATTTTTTATTTAATTGAAAGCACAAAACCAGAATAAATCTTTCCATGTGAAATACCATTAATTATTGTGTCTTAATATATTGAAGAAAAACCCACCAAAGACTGAAACAGAAGAATAATAGCATTTTACATAAATGCATTATATACATTTAAGTGGTGTCTTGAATCTCAGTTTATACAACACGCCTTGCAGCCTGTGTGCCTTAGAGGAATTAAATCGTATTCCATTTCCATGAAACAGAATAGGGAGTTGCAGAGAAGATTATTATTCAGTCAAGTAGGGCTCTTTTCTTTGGGGTACATTAAAAACAGCACTGATGAGCAGCATGATTTTACTCTTTGAAAGATGGTATTAAACAGACCAAAATATATCAATTGATAGATTAAAAAAAAATGTAAAAAAAACCCAAAGAAACATTTTTCTAAAGCACCTGGAGTTCATATGCACACATGAGCAATGAGTTAAATCACTTAACAGTACCTGTATTATGCTCTTTCACCCACGAGTCCTCACCTAACCATCACTATGGGTATTGCTTCCAACAGACTTCACATTGCTCAACATAAATCCATGCACAACTCAGGGCTGTCTACAGCTGAGGAAGGGTGCAAATGGTACAATTCTGAGGAGGGTTTAAGCTAATTCACAGAAAGAAACAACCTCCATTGTCATGCCCATGTAAGAACAACACTTGTACTTACAAAAGAAAATCTCCAGTGACATTTTCCACACTTTTTTGATTATTAAAGACTTTGAAAAAAGTACCTGCTACCCATAAAGATATAGTTTAAATGCATGTTGCATATTAACATAGCCTGAGTATACTTGGGATATTCCAGTCTGACAATTTTTCTGTAATGGCTCCACATTTTTAAGAGATATTAATCAATAAAGAAAGGTGAACAGATAAAATAGTTTCAGAGAGTGAGCCACATTTCAAACCCTTTTTCTAGTAGAAAATCATGAATAGAAATGAAAATTGCATGAAAAATTCAAAGGCCCTGGAAGCTAGACCTGTCTGGAATTTCACACAGTAAAAGTATAAAGAAGCAGCAATCCTTCACTATTTCAAACACATTTTAACCCTTCAGTAGAAAGTTGTTATCAGAACATGATAGTAGAAAAGATATCCTACAATGAAAAAATAAACCCCCATCTATTATATATTTCCCTTATTACGTAATACAACTCTGTTGTGGAGGATACTAAAAATGTTATAATCTTATATATTATTACAGGAGAGGAACTGAGGAAGACTCCCTTGTTAGTTGCTTAAGAATTTTCTTACGCCTTTTGCCTTTGGGTCTAAGCTCTGTGGATTCATTCTGGACCAAAAGACTTCCAGCTTGTTTTCTTCAATAAAACCAACTCAGGTCTTGGCAGTACTGGAAAACTGTGGGAGATTTTAAACTAAGGGACTAGCAGACAATCTAGAGGGAACAAAGTGTTACTGACATTTCACTGAATCTCATCAAAAAAGGAAGTTTTTATTTTTCCTCTAGACAGGTTTTAATAGATTTGCTGTCAGTAGGAAGCATGTACCGTCTCCCCTACTGTCTAAGTAATTAGACAGAGCTATTAAGATGTTAAATATTTCAGCATTTGAAGAAAAGAAGTTGAGTTGTTATTTTCATTGTGAAAAAATATTAGAAGGAAAGGAGTGTGAGGTATCACTTACTACCTTGGTCGAGAAGGCTAACAGATGGCTCAGTGTAGAAGAGGTGAAAAACCACACCGAATTACTGCTCAAGCTGAAGAAGGAAGCTATCATCAGAGCAAGACACTGATGCAGAACTTTGCTGTGTCATGATGTAATCCTCCATCTTCTCTGCTTCATAAAAAGCTTTGCATCTTCAGTGGTGGTCGAAATGAGTGAGTTTACTCCTAAAATTTTGCGTGACTTATATACCTTATGACACCAGAGTTTGAGGTATGATGGTTTAAACTTGGGCCAAGTGCTGAGTGCTCTTATACTTTGTTGATATGAAATAATCTCAGTTCCAGCTATCACCTTGTTGCCTGGCTGAAGGCACAGAAAGGAAAACAGATCTTGGGACTCTGGTACTGGATGACCATCCAAGAGACACAGGTTGAAATGCCAGATATTATCTTTGTGATTTCTGACAAGCCAGGTATTTGCTCTGCATCTTAGTCATTTATCTCCTAAATGGAAATCTGTTTAAAGTGTCTTCACATGAGGATGAAGACCATCTTTCTTCCATATTCACATGCCCTAAATTTCACCCACATCCATTCACCCATCTGTCCTGTGTTCCCTGTTACCAACTGATGCCAAACCCATGAGATGCATCAAGCTCAGGGTGGAAGTAAGGCTGGCTGTAGTGAGCAGCACGCCTCACACAGTGGACCTATAAGTTCATCTTGAGCTGCAACTCATCTATTTCACTATACACACAAAACAGAATTTCAGTTTTACGCAGCTGTGTCACATGTATATTTGTGTACAGATGAAATGTGAAATCTGCCCAGAAACTAGCCATTTTCTCCTCACAGCAGTGCTCTATGCAGTAAAAAATACACATATATGGTTCTGCATCAAACATGGTCCCTTCCCAAAAAATAAGGACATCCCAATTGTATTTTCTTGAGTTGCCCTCTGTTTCCTCAGTTTCCTTTCTATAACAATGATTCAAATTTTTTTTGTCAGGGTAATTCGACTAACGTAGGTAGCAGCTGTACTTTCTTTTCAGTTCTGCCAGCTGCAGAATGAGCAGTTTGTTAAAATGCAGAGAACTTCATATTCAGGTGGTAAAGGAAACCAAGCTTGAACATTTTGTGTACTTTTAAATGTGCACTTAAGCAGTGACATGGAAATCAGTAAACCAGCTACTAATGATCTAGTTCCATTAACAAATGCTCATTTGGATGGTAAGTGACCTGAGACAGAGAGTAAATGCAATTTTGGCTGCCAATACAACAAAAAATGGCTGCGATTAGTGCTATATGTGGGCTATAATCAATTATACCTTTTATTGGCTCAATTCAGCTACATTGTAACCAAATAAACCTCTGTTTTGAATAAAGAAAGGAGTATAGTGGGTTTTACAAATCCACCTCATGTACAGCTCTTTTAGCTTATGTTATTAATATTACCTTGGTTACTCGGTTGATGGAGCTTATTCCTGACACAATGTTTTTAGCTTTTGCCTTATTAGCCTAAAGTTTTCTAAAACACTTTTACCAAGAGAGGAAGTATCTCTCTTCTGGACATTAAATTAAACTCAGTTCACATAACACAACACAATCACTCTAGCCAATGGCTAGAACATAACCTAATTCTGCCACCTTAATTTATACTGAGTAAGAACTTATTCCTTAAATAGTGATCTACTGCTGCCTACAGATCCTTAAAAATATCTATTATTAAATTTATTATGATTTAAAATGTATTTTTTTCAGTAACCAAAAAGTTTAAGTCCATTATGCTACACACTGCAGAAATTCATAGAAAATTATCCATTTCCCCAAAGAGCTTTGAGTCTTAAAGAAAAGCAACCATCTTGAAGGTTAATATCGCTATCACAGCAGAACCACTTTGTCCTTTTCGGACATCAGTCTTAGAAAGGGCAGATCCTGCACTGAACAAATCCCCTTGTAGTCAGCTGAAATAATTGTATCAAGAGATGAAGTATATTTCAACCCAAGTTTAAACAAACAGAAGTTTACAAAAAACCTTTAATACATTCTTAGTCTGTTCTTCAGATCTCCCTGTCAGACTTAAAAGCAGAGTCTGATTTTAAGCAAAGACTGAATACTCTGTTTCTAGCTGGTTTTGGAACTGTATCCATCCTGTTCCTTAAGCTTTGCAACCACGTACAAAGGTATGGCTATTTTATTTGTGAGTGTCTTTTTCAGTAGCAAGCCCTTTGGAGCCCAAAGGAATAAAGGAAGCTGTTGATTGCAGTTAGAAAATGTTGTGAGTAGCACACATCATGGCTATGGAATGAGCAACTAAGGAGCAGGAGGTTGAAATTGCAGTGGAGTGTGTTGGGACACACAAGAAGAATGGGTCAAAACAGAGGAATTCAGAAGCAGGAAAGTGTAGCTGGAGATGAGAGAAGAGTGAGCACAGGAAAACAATCAAGAAGGTTTAAACATAAGCCTTGAAGGAGGATATGTAGTTGAGGCTGAGTGAACTTACAAACAACTCAGAGGACCTTTCCCTCCCATGATCTTCTCACTTTAATTTTTGAAGGAATGAGTAGTTTAGAAGCACAGGTGAGTGTGTTGAAAGCATGAGGCATTAGGACTAAGATCTGGTCCCCTTGAAGGCCTGGCCTTGTAGGTCCCTCCACCTTGATGAGAGTGCTAAGGCGGATGCAGCAATCTGCTTTTCACTGATTTCAAATCAGAGCATGCTCTACCAGGTCACATTGAATGTCCAGACTTTGAATAGTAAAGCTTTTAACGAGTGCCTCAACAGTGCATTAAGGAACACCGAGAAGAAACAACAGTTCTGTGTCACCTGCACACACCCAATAACTTCAGCAGGCTTTGAACCAAACCTTTGGGAGGAGTTGCTGTTTATACTTACTGTCATCAACTAGCCAATAAGTCAGGGTGTATTCACGTCTCTCTTTTACTAATAAAGGCACTTCCATATTAAATATTTTATTCAAGACTGATTCCTGGAAGGACCCCAGACTCCAGCACTTGTGAAGATTACCATCTGAATGGCTCACTAGAGTCCCTGTTTGAAGAATGCTTAGCTACAATCAAAAGGTTACACATTCATAGTTACTCTCACTGGAGTAAATTTCCATCTACCATATTAATACCACACATCTTTGTCATGGTTTCTACAGCCTGGGAGTCAGTAGCTCAGAAATAAAATATACATTAAAATATTTTCCTACCATGTAACTCCTTCTAGCTAAGTAAGCACAAGCTAAATGAGTCAAGCTACATTTTCATCCTGAGCTCAATTTGATTTTCAGTACTCACCACTAATGAAATATCTAAAAGTGATTTACTGGAACATACCAGCTATATTTAAGCAGCAGCCACAACAATTACATTTAATTAAAATTAAGGTGGAAGAAACACAACAAACTAATGTGACACTTCAGACATCAGCCTGGAATAGATGTTATGTTGGTTGATTATCAATTAGGTACAGTAAACATAAATGGGTTCA
>NW_010206533.1:12794-15452 GCF_000695765.1 Mesitornis unicolor
TCAAGTGAAACCAGTTCAGGCAAGCAAAATAGTGGTGTGCCTGAAAATTTTCTCACTTTCTCTAGATTCAGAATCATTCTGCACACTGTGCTGATCTTTCTATCCTTAACCTACTTCAGTGATTTATTCTTTACCTTGAGGAAAAAGTATCCTGCCAGAGGTTCTCACTGGAGAGACAGAGAAAAGCAAAATTGTGGGGGTGGTGGTTTAGGTTTTATTGTGTTGTTTCAACTTTTCACCTTGAAAATACAAAAAGTCTTCTCGTCACAAGCCTTAGTCTAATCGGGCTGTGAGAGGTATTTGAGCATCTTCTACATGGCTGCATATCAGCAAGCTTAGAAAAGGTGTTTACTATGAAATGGTTAGTTTCAAAGTTCTGTAACAAAGATTACACAACTGTGATTTTCTCTGTGTTTGTTTTCAGCATAAACTATTGCTTATAAAGGTATCTTTTAAAACTGGGCACTTTCAAACTGCCTATTTATTTAACAGGTTAAATACCTTAAGGCATGATGGCAGTTTTCTCCTAAACTCCTTGATGATCAGAAGGAAAGGGTACTGTATGAATAAAACACTGCTCTGAGTGTCCCCAGACAACGGGAATTCAGTCATGTCCAGAATTCTTTCAAGTCCCTCATGTCTGAAGTCAAGACAGTGATCTGGCAGTGGTGTAAATGGATGCAGGATCTGGCCTTCAGTCTCTCTGTATCTTTTGTTTCCCACAGCTCTAAACAAAATAACAAAAGGAAGCCCTGCCAAATCCATCCTTTTTTTCCTGCTTGTAAAAATAACCATGAAAATAATACAGAAATAGGTTCCCCTGCAGCCTCTGCCTGTCAGACAGGGACAGTAAGCACGTCCACATCACTCAATGAAGAAGACTGCAGAGGTCCTCAAGCTCACATGGGTTGTTTGGGTGCATCCACACACTAAAGTGTGCACATTGTGTAGAAATGGTAGTTGATATGCCAAAAGCACTGCTTTTACTCAGCTGAAACCTGCCCACCAGCTCACCAATTCCCACCACAGTGTCTAGCCAAGGTGCAACAGTGCTCATGCGGCTCCCCAGCTTGTGCTTCCGGAGGGACTATAAGTGGTGCTGTCTCAGGGATCTCTGTGCAGTCAACAGATGCCCACACAGATCCAACACATTGGATTTCTGATCTCCTGTGGGGCCTCCTGCTGATGCCTCAGTCTAAATAGCAATGTGGGAATTCCTGGTCTGAAGCCTCTGACTTTTAGAGATGCTGCATGAGGCTTACAGGCAAACACAAATGGAAAACCAAAGCTCAGTGGTAAAGCAGAAGGGTTAGGATGACTTTTGTACAACCATTGGAAGAATATATCTTTGGCAACATGCCAGCTCCAATCTGAATACAAATCAGAAAACATTAGCATAACAGCTGAGGCTACAGACAGCCAAGTTAGAGTGTAACAATGTCATGGTCGAGGCTGCTGGAAACCAAATACAGGGACTGTGTGGAGGGAAATCACCAGTAAATCAAGAAAAGGAAAGGCAGAGAGAAGATCACCCTGACTGAAGGAACTGGGACAGTGTTTCTATACTGGTGACTTTTTAGCTCTTCCTTTAAGAAAAAGATTATGAAGAACCTAAGAAGGTTTCACAAAAGCAGCTGCCCTTACTAACCAGTGGTGAAATGATTAGAAAATTCTTTTATTCAAAAACTTCCTCATGTGTCCTTGCTTATCCTGATCAAGACAAAATATCATGATGGAATAAATCCCGATCCAATGGTAAAATTACTCCAATCTTTAGCTAGGACAAGCTTATGATCTTCTGTTTTCATCTGAAGATGCAAGCAAGCTGGTCATCTCTGCAGACAGATCTGGACTGGACTTTCATCCTTCAGGCTACTCTGTGTGCTGTTACATAGCTCTCAGAAATGTGAAAAATGTCAGTGACTAAGAGATGATACAAACTTACATTCTGCTGAAGCTGATGGGATTTGGACTAGCATCAACTCTTTCAGCAGATCTGCCTGATTCACTCCTTCAAGCTATTATTCACAATGTTTCAAAAACTCCTTATGGCACTAAAATGTCCCAGAAAAAAAGGTGACAAATCAGAGTGTGGAATGGACCTCTGGAGATAATTCGGCCCAACCCTGCTCAAAGCAGGGCCAGTTTCAAAGTTGTATGGGGTTTTGCAGGTCTGCATCCTGCTAAACCTTGACTACCTCTTTAGGATGGGAGTTCCACAGCCTCTCTGAACCCTGTTCCAGCTTCTGACCTCCCACAATATTAAATGTGTTTTTCTTCTATCCAGTTGTGATTGTTGCCTCTCATCACCCAACATCTCTCATTAAATATTTGCAGGAAGCTGCTAGATCCCTCTAAAGCCACCTCTGCTCCAGGCTGACCAAACTCAGCTCCTCCAGTCTCAGGGCAAGCTTCTAATCCCACCATTTTGGAGACCTCCCCTGAACTCCCTCCAGCTCATCAATGCCTTTCCTGTACTGCAGACCCAAAACTGGACACAGATGTGGTATCAGATGTGCTAAAAAGGAGGGGAGGAATAATTTGCCTTAACTTGCTAGTGCTAGAGCTTGTCAAATTGGGGAGGAGGACCATGACTGAGTTTTACAAACTCTCAAAGATAAGTTGAATGCTACACCACTTAGACATACAGAAGTCTAT
>NW_010206534.1:0-516 GCF_000695765.1 Mesitornis unicolor
GGTCCATATTCCCCAATACATATTCCAGCAGTTCACTTGCTAAGCCTTGGAAAAAGAACGCCAAGAAGGTACGGGATCACTATGGGTAAGAGCTTCCCTGTGGGGAAAGGCAAACAATTTATTTTAAATATAACAACAGCACAAGGAAAAAATAAGGATAAATAGCCTGGGGAAAATTAGCCTGAAAACTACAATCCTAAAACAGTTCTGTAATCAGCAGAAGACAGACAGTCTCTAGAGACGACTGCTTTTATGGACTGGCAGCCGCCCCCAGCTAATTACCAATAAATTATTGATTTAGCAGGAGAGCAGACTTCAAAATCTGGGACCTCCAGTGAGGATCGCCCAGCTCACAGTTTAAGCAGGTTTCGGTCACGTCTGTGCACCAGGCGGCTCATGGGGGTGTAACAGTGACTCAGCCCTGGATCGCCTTGAGGCCCCGTTTCTACAGAGATGACCCACAGGGAGCGGTGTGGGGAGTGGAGTGTGGTGAATGAACTAAACCCAGTGGTGACC
>NW_010206535.1:0-2994 GCF_000695765.1 Mesitornis unicolor
AAATTTATATATATAAATATAATATAAAAATTGAATATTTTCTTTTGCTTGAGTACAACAAAGGTGTTGCCATCAAAAAGAAAAGCCAAAATTTGGACAAAAATAATTTATTTATAACAGTCAAATGTCATAGTGTCTTTTAAAGTTGCTGTGTGTCTTACAAGGTCAAGGTTTCTCAGGCTTATGTACTGGTATAGGATTAATGTACGTAAACTAAACCACAAGTGGGAATCTCTAAGTTTTCCCCAGCTTTATATGCACTCTCATAGAGGGATTCAGCTCTAATACCCTGGAACTGGGTTCATCAATGTAGAAACAGTTAAGACTTTTCAGTTTGAGAACTGCCATTTGCTGGCTGTTTGCAGTTTAACTCTGTGGGGTTTTTATTCTCTTGAGATATCTCATAGTGGAAAACAGGAGTAACTTCACTGAACTTCTTTCAGTGGCATTTTACCAAGGTAAAATTGTCATAAGTGAGAGAATGAAATCAGGCCGACAAAGATTAAGCAACCACATGTTTTTATATATTTCTACTTTGCCTGACTGGTACAGCTTTTAAAGTTGTTGTCTTCTGTCCTAAGGCAAAGAAAAATATCTTCTTGTCTATGGGTACGGTGCATGCAAGAGACTCCTGGTTAAGAGCAACAACATATATGAGCTTATTCCTTCTCTGTTTTCTTAGATTGGCTGGGTCATGCCTTCGCCTCACTGTTGGTCTGGGTTAGACTGTTAACCCAACCTCTGTTAACACCCCGTCTAAAACCACACTCCGTAAACATGCAGCCAGTTGGCCAGAAGAAGGGCGATAGCCAAAAATGCTGGCTCCTCCAGCCAAGGAAAACCTGTGGTCAAGAGTTCTCTCTGTGCCGTACCACACAGTGATGGTGACGTGCCAAATGGCTACAGCATCTGCAGCAGAGCTTGTTAAAAACTTTTTGGAATAGGCAAGTGTTTTTTCAACTCAAGTGTAGCTGAGCCAAGCTAAATACTCCTTGGCTGAATAAATCTAAAACTGGCATCTGTTTTGGGGACTAAAGGTTCTGTAGTTTACTCTCCCCCCACCAGCCCCTGCTTTTTTTTACTGGAAGTGTGAGGATACTCAAGAACAAGATTAAATTATTGGTGCATATGGTGAGAATTCTGTGCTTTAATAGCTGAAACTGTACATTAATACAAATTACTTTTTAATATGGATAAGCAGGTTTTGTCCCTAAACCTTAACGCATAAAGGCATGATTCTTTCAGACACAAATAGCTATCGGTTCCAAAACAGTATAGTGAACAAGAAGCCCCTTTGCTTCTCAGAGGCTTTCTGCCACTCTCCCAGAGGTGGAAAAAATCCACATGCATTAAGTCTTAAGAATAAGACACATAATTCAGAGCTCCAGGATCTGTCTTCTTTTCAAATGCAGGGTTTTTTAAAAATATTCTATATTCTAGTTTTATACTTTATTTCTACTTAAGCACACATGTAATGTCAAAAGCCTCTTTGTTTAGTCACTGCTTTGAGGAATATTAATCTATTAACAGTGCTCTGTATGGACGCAAAGTGGAAAAAATGTAGAAAATATTCAGAGCAGAATTATTTCTTGCATGTAAGTTCACGAATTTTAAATCTGAATCATCTGTATTACAGGCATGTTTGTTCTTATTATTAACTATTTCACTTAGCTTCATGCTCAAATCATGAGACTTCGCATACTCTGGCAAATTTTTTAAAAAAGGTGGAAGACGAGGGTGCTTAGTACCTTACCGGTTGCATTCTACATTAGGAAGGAATTTCAGATTTCCCTGGATTCTGCTAATGCTATTACAGCTGCTACATCCAGCGCTGCATATGTTCTCTTTGGCTGGCCCCGCTCTGCCAAGAATATATATGTTGAGCACTAGGCAGAGGCATCTAAGCTGCTTGCAGCTGAGGGCTGCCATAACTGGAGAAGTTTGCGGGGCTTTGGGCCCGATTCATCAGCCACCCAAATCTGTGGCAAGATGGATCAGCATTTTCTCTGTGCCTACCTGAGCGAATGCTCTTCTAGATGTGAGACCAAATCCTTCTGGCCTCATGAAAGTGTGTACCTGAGCAATGCCAGCATGATTTGGCGTGGAGCAGTCGTAACACTATTTTGTGACCCATGTGACTTAATTTGCTTCTATAAAAGAAATATTAATAGATAATACAAGTATGGATGCTGTGTGATGCTGGGGTTTGAGGTTTTTTTGTTTTTACAGAAAGCAGATAAATGGCAAAAGTTTCACACCTTTGACTGGTCGATAATCAGTTTGTAAGGAAAAGGAAGCCAGTCTGATAAATGCATACATATATGGGCACATATACAGACACATATAGAATATGTGTGCATTATTATTATATTTCTATAATAAGCAATTAATTTATCTGTACATATTTTAATCAGCTTGTATTAACTGTCACTTATAGAAAGCCACGCTCTGCCACCCAAGATGCCTGCTTTCTGTTTTATTTTTTCTGAGAAATGGTCCTTCAAATATTAAGGTATTGTAGATAACATCCCAGAACTGATTTAATTTATCACAACAATCTTAGTTTCCCTCACAGTGTGCCTCTCAATTAGGTTATCACCTAATGCTTTAAAGCTGTCCTAGTAAATGAATGAGTGAACATCTAAATCAATACCGCTTTCGTCTTAGATTCAGAGCTGAGTGGATAAAACCTTTCTGCTGCCCACCAAAAACACACATTGATTTTGTATTAAAATATATTGCACTGGAAAGTGGAGGAAACATAGCCGTAAGTGTACATTGTAAAAATATGCAGAATAGCACGTGTAGCTTATTAACATGTGGTTCAGTAGGCTGAGAATATTATGAACTTGGAATTGTTGGCGGTGCCTTTGCCTTAATATACTGCTTACGTGCAGTTTGGTTTGCAGTTTCAGGGAATTCGAGGCTTTGTAACTCGGAAGTGCAATACCATGTGGATTACTGGAGTGAAAGATAAATAGTGTGCGCTGAACC
>NW_010206535.1:3022-30543 GCF_000695765.1 Mesitornis unicolor
TGGGGCTGATGTCTCTCTATCTGAATTTTGCAAGGCATTGATCTTTACCTATAGAGATCTATGAGCTCTGAAAGGAGGCATAAAAAGCAGGCTGACAATGAAAATAATTGAACGTAAAAACACAGTTTTCAATTTGGCCTGTTAATTTTTTCTTTCACCCTCTCCCTCTGCCCCTTGCTGGATATGTAGTTTTATGAAATTTAAATAAAATATAATACGTGTGGCTTGGCTGTGCCTGCCTTACTGACAGAATCTGTATCATTCTTTAAAATAAAATAAAGTTATTTTCAGATCAGAATTATGTAGGGTTATGGGCTATTGGTTTTGCCTTGTATGCCTTACTAGGTTGAACAGTAGTAAGAAAATTAATTTGAAAGTATCTATCACTCAGATGCAAGAGTGAAAACATAAACAGAATAGAAAAGTAATAAACCAGTAATGAGCATATATATTCCCAATTATAATGGTAAAATATCCATATTAACTGAGCCTCATAATTTATCTAAGAATGCTGGACAGCTTTGGTGGAGGAGGAGGAGAGAGGTGAAAGAAATTGCAGTTAGCCAGTTGTCATCAGCACTAATTCTTATTTGACTTAATGAGAGTAAAGAGTCCAGATCCTACTGGTGGCTTTGAAAATCCTAACTGAAGCAGCGCCCAGCTCTCAAGAGCGCTGCCCTAACGGCACTGGCATCCTGGGACAGCTGGTGGCCTTGGGAAGGACGTCCCACTGGGTACCAGCTCTGGGCTCAGGTCTCAAAGGTTTCCATGCTGACTTCAAGCAGGAGACTGGCGCAGTCAGTCTGGGCAGCATCAGAGCCACTGAAGCTCTAGGTTTAGCTACTTAATACTTCATGACTGAAGGTATTTTGTTAAACATAATAAACAGTTTGAAGTCTGTGCTTTCATATCAAGCTGTCTGGGAAAGGAGTTGCTTTAGCAGCACAGCACGCATTGCTTCAGGGCCAGAAGGCTTTTCTTTGCACAGATGCTGGACTATTGAGCAGAAAGAGAAATGTTGCATCTCTGCAGAGGTTTCAACAGCAATTTCTCATCTTGTCCTTCACAATAAAGCAATGAAAGCTGCATAAGAAAAAAAAATGTGCCAAGTGAAGCTTTCCAATTTTTTTTTTAAAGAGTTGTGATGAAATTTCCTGTATTTGTTAACTGAGAAAGTTTTCAAAGAAGGGACTGTTAAATAGTTAAAGCCCACAGTGCTTCTGCAACTGTTGACAAAACTTACTGTTCTGAAATTATATCTTCTGTTACATTTGGGCTTATGTTTTAAAGTCCCTAAAGCCAACCTTTCAGTGTGCTCCTGATCTACGCTTTAAAATCCTCCCCGGGCAGTAGTGGTGCCTGCAGACAACATGCCTTGCTGTGGATTAAGGTATTAATGTGATGGGTGAAGCGAATCATATTTTGTTTTGTTTATTGAAACAGGACCTCGTACCCGTCATGCCTAAATGCTGGATTAGGAACTAGACTGGGTAGGAACTAATTCTTCTTAAGCTGTCAGTGGCTCAATAAGCGCAATAGAGAAGCAAGGCTGTACGGTTACTCATAGCTGCTGAGAATACGTGTTGAATATTTGATCCTGCTTCTCTGGAGTGCATAGAAATTGTGTTGCTTGTTGCAGACACAAGTTGTAACAATTCCTTGCATTTTTCTTTCTTTGTGTCACTTTATTCTCAGTGATTTTATCAGCACTGTTTCCCTAGAAGAACTTGGATTTTACTTACTTTGTTTGACGTGATTCAGCTGGGTGTTAAAATGACCTCGCTTTCTCTCCCACCCACCAGCCCTCACCCTTTCTCTTTCTCTCTGTTTCTCCACCACCCTCTTTCCTCTGAGGATTTACTGTCTTTCTAGATTTGTTTCTCTTTCTCCTTTTCCCTTCGGTGTCCACCCTGATTTTGTAACCATAGCAATAATTGAAATACAATCCTAATATTTGCTGGCTGTAGCTGTCATCTCGCCCAACACATGAACTGCTGGCTTTTGTGCGTAGTAAGGTTTTGAAACTTAAGTCAGATGCATCTATATATGTGAGGGCAACTTGGTGAGTGCTCAACCGTGCCTTCCAGAGAAGGTTTTGTTTGTGTAAAGTTGTGTGTCAGTGGGAGCTGATGCAAGTCCTTATGGTACCGAAGCCAGAGAAAAAGGAAATTATAAAAATAAAAACAAGGTTCCATTACAGGGAAGTTCTGCTCCGCATAGATATATTTCAGTCTTTTGCTTGGAATATGTACAGCTTTCACTTTCCAAGATTTTTGCAAGAGCCATGCATAATGGAAGTTTGCTTGGGATGTACGAGTGCATCTTGTGACAAGTGATGGGCTTTGGGGTGGAGGGGATGGTGTTACACACGTTACCAGCCCCATATTTTAACCACTGAGGGCACAAGAGCTGGAAGCACAAATCTCATAGCAATAAATCTCTTCTTTATGGACAGGCTTAAAAAGCATTTTCTAAAAACTATACAGTAGCTAATGAAGCAGTTTATTAATTATGATAGCGTTCCTGTGAGATAAATAATTTTAGACAGTTGAACTGGGAGTGAAAAGCGAAGTGACTCACTAGAAGCCACACAGTTTGTCAGTGGAAGAGCTGAAACAAGCACAGAAGAATTTTTGGCTGCCACTTCCAGAAAGCACAACTTCTGTCTGAGTACAATTTATGTATATGTATTTTTTTCAAGCTAATATTAATTATCAATATTGGTAATATCAGTATAAATATTGTATTATATAACATTATATAATACAGTTTTTTTTTCAGGACTGGTGAAAGAATGGAGAGACTTTGAATTCCTCAAGATTACAGAGGATGCAGTTCAAATTTAGGATTCAAATCCAAATGAAGGTGACGGTTTGTGTTTGGATTTAGTGCCCCTGAAATTTCCTGAACTTCACTGATGAGATTTTGGCTCAGAATGACAAAAACTTAACTGATCTTCTGAGACTTCTGTCATCTGAGATGATGGAAGCCTTGTGAGATCAGCTTCCCTGGCATCATGGCTTTCACCGAGATCTCAGGAGAGCACTTACTTTTCACATAATGTCAACCATATCCAAACCAGGGCTAACGAATACCCCTGTAGAGCTCCTTCTACAATCACAGTCATGTCTGAAATACTGCTGCAAGCTGTGTTCAGTCTGACGAAATGCTCACAGCAGTTGTTGTTTCTGCTGTCAGATATGGCCGGTGACACTTTTCAGCGGCGGAAGGATTATATACTGTCTTCCAGATGTTCGTTAGTGTGACTTCTGTTATTTATGTTCGGAGAGTTATCAAGGAGGTAATTTAAAAACTGGGACAGGCCGGGTCTCCCACCCTGGAAATACTTACATGGCCAACTTTGCTCTGCTTGCGGTTTTTACTAGCGAATTGCTGGCTAGTGATGTTTATTGGAGATTTTAACGTATTAAATGCTATGAATAATCTTCCCAAATGTGCACTGTAGGCAGACTACATGGGATGTAGTGTAGTTGGTCATGTCCTCTGCACTCTGTATCCTCCTTATAGTACAATTACTCCTTATGCTACAATTACTGTGTAGCCACCTTCCCAGACCCCCAGGGGACCAGAGCAGTCTTTACTCACAGCTTGTTGCTCATGTGCTGAGAACTGGTTGCAATTTCTCTGGCAATGTGGGCACCTCCAAGTCACTCTACTTTAGATAGTTTACTCCATTTTAAGTGACTTAAGTTACAAAGAAGAAAGCAAAATACTTGATATAACTGGAATAATTTCTTATTAGTATTGCAGAGGTAGGGGAAACATGGTCTTTGACCAGCTGAAGATACATTTTAAAGATTTGACTAAAAGATTGTCAGTCTTTTAAGAGTAGAATTAAATTTATGCAAGACCTCCCTCTTCTAGTCGTGGACGTGCTATTTTTTCTCTGTTTTATATGTTAAAGTCACACTGAAATGAACCATTACCATAGTGAAAAATGTTCTAAAAATTTCATTTTAAGTTAGTATTAAATTCGTTGTTTAGTAACAATTTCAGTGTGGAAGTACTTTAATTTAGGATTGTTACCTTCATCATATTACATTTTCATTCATGATGGTTGGTTTTAAAATTATGTTGTAAAAAAAAAAAAGCTTTTGTAAAATAGGAAAACAGCACCTAGGATTCCTATAGCTTTGTTTTTCAGTCTACTGGAAATGATTTAAACAAAATAGCCACCTTTTCACTGCTCCTCTCCCTATCCCTCTCCCCTCTCTCCTCTCCCCTCTCTCCCCTCTCCCCTCTCCCTCCTCTCTCCTCTCCCCTCTCTGCTCTCCTCTCTGTTTAAATTTTCCAAAATAAGTATTCAGAAAGGAAACAAGCCCCATAAGCAGCTTAAAATATATTTTCACTCTCTTTTAGCTTTAAAAAATAAGAGGCAACATTTTTGGTATAGTCAATGATTACTTTTGAAATTTAGCCCTGAACCGCAGCTGCTGTAAACCTGTTTATAAATTCACTGACTTCAAAGGATCTGTGTGGTTTTTGCATCAACTGAGGACCTAGTTTATACTTCTGAATCTCAAAGTTTTCCTTTAGGCAAGCTCTGGTCCTTCCACAGTTTGATACTGCCAGATAAGCATTTTGTTAGTTTTGGCTTTCTTTTATTTAGAGTACAGTACAGATTTGCCTCTTCTTTTTGCACTCTGGTGTTTTGACAATTCTTCCAGCATTTTATGTGAACTTTTTCTGATTTAATTAATATGAAGAGATTCTTATAATTGATTCATCATACCAAGCAATCACCAGGAAATTTTGACTCTCCTGTATCAGTCAGTGACAGGTATTGATACCTGTTCCTAATGATTCTTAATGAAAAATTGCCAGATATTTCTTTGAAACTGATGGATGACTCATGTTGTTATGTTTAGGCCACATTATTCTAGAATGTTTAAATTAAACTAAAAGCCACCTCTGAGTATAGATGTGCAAACATAAAGTACATTTTTAGTTTCCCATCTGGAAATACATATAAAGTCCAGGGCTGTTTTCAAGTCGCAAGAAATATTGTTATATTTTTATTATGGTATTTCAGTTCACACTCATACTAATATGAAAAGTTTAGTAATGGCATATCCTCAATACTGCCCTCAAATGCCAAGGTTACACGTGACGTCCAATGGGATCTAGCAAATGTTTAAACTTTTATTAAAGCCCAAAGCCCAAAATAGACTTTACTAGACCTGTACAAATTATTTTAAATTATGTAAATATTTTTAATATGTCTGGCTTCTGACAGAACACCACTATGCACCAAAGTATGACATTTGCCTCTCTGTGCCAACTTTTTGCCTTTTTTTTTTTTTTCCCCCAAAATACCTAACATCATTACTGGATTTGACTAGAGTCTTCTTTATGTGCTGCTTGTGGTTCAGGGGAAATCTATGTAAAGAGGATGGACTGTGTTCCCTGGCTGTTAACAGTAGCTCTTTAGCATGAGGTTAAGCATGAACTTTGTTTTGGTTGCCAATGTAGCAGGCAGGAGATACCTAGGATAAAGGTGGATGAAGTCCTGATCTCTTTCCATCTGATGGGCATGTACAGCTGCTCTAAGGCTGGTGCTGGTGTGGAGTGCGTGTGCGTGTCACAGAAAACTATATATTCAGGTTTTTGTAACAGATACTGCTCTAACTTCATCTTCTGGGAATCCTCTTAAATTAAAAAATCCTGCCAAGGCATTAATATCTGAATGTGTACAAAATCCGGACCAAGTACTTCATTTAAACCAGAGGCAGTGATGGGCAATAGTAACAGCTAAAAATCTGAAGAGCTCCACCTTTGCTGGTCCAATGTCTGCAGGTGTGAGTGTTTGTGTATATGTGAATGTGTGTAATTTTTTTTCCTGTGGTTTTGTTGCTTTGGGTTGGGTTTTCTTTTTTTTACCTTCTTCATTCCATGCACTTTTACTGTGCAAACATAATCTTATCTCTTCCTAATTTGGCTGAATTTGTCCATCTATTTATTTGTGCGCAAACTTACCTTTCATTAAGAAAACACTTTTTCTGAAAAACTTTATGATGTTGAAGAACAATAAATAAGTGAAAATCCATCCGTATTATCCGAGTCACTTACTAACATTTAGGATGACTACCATTTGCATGAAGAATTGGAAATTTGTTCTGCTACATCAATTTTCAGAGTTGTCAGTCTTCTAAATGATATTAGTGGTGGGTTAGTTTGATTGGAAACTTGATCCAAATGATGTTTGAATTAGTTGAATAAAGAGTTCTCGGAGGTAATCTGGGGTTTATGTGAAAACTGGTATATAAATGCATCACTGCTGAGAATTAAAATGGAAATCATTTGTCCTTGGTGAAATCTGTGGAGTTGTCCAAGGATATCCCTCATTTCAGAAAACAAGGTAGCTTGATCCCATTTTAAAGATTTTAGAAAGTTAAACTTCCCTTTCTTCTAAAATTTGAAATATGTTTATAGTAGTCTTATTAAAAAACGGGTATATATGAAGCTAGTTTAATACTGCGCACAAAAATCTAAATAACATAGCAGTGACTTGTGCTTTCCTCCTAGAGCAGGAGCTAGGCTATCCCTAGGGCTCCTGACCACCACAACCTGGGCTATGACCAGCTGGATGAAGAGTTCCTCCTTGTACAAGTTCTCGTGTTTGGTTTGTCCCCTCCACAAAGAAAACAACAGACACCATGAACATGCATTTCTCTGGAGCATGTAAGATCTTTCTGTAGAGATTTTTAAGGTCACAAGCAGAAAGTGATGCTTTCTTGAGTTGCCTGTGTGAAGATCAAAGGCAACCAGGATTAGGTCCTGGATGTCTTTAACCAGAGACTGCTGTAGATTGTGCCAAGGGCTACATTTCCCAAAGTGCCTTTCTTTGAGAAATACACTGCCAGCCTCCTGGCTGTTACAGGACAGGAGAAATCACGATGTGCATGTGGTTGGAAAATGGCATTTGCCTGAAGACATGGGCTGCCTGCAGGTTGATCCCCATCCTTTCTCTGTGGGTTGTTTGCATGATGAGTGATGGACTGACATCCACACAAGGCTAATGATGACAGCACTTATGCCAGGAGCCTCCCTGCAGGAGCCCTGGCAAAAGGCAAGGAGAGGAGCCCAGCAGGCTCCATCCAGGCTCCAGGTGCTCCCAATGTCAATACTGGGCAATCATGTCCAGTGAGGAGAGAGGGTCTGCAGTCCTGGTGCTCCTGAAGTGAAGGAGCATTATGTGCCCTCTCTGTGGAGTGTAGAGCAAGACCACTTCCCTCATGGTGTTTGTAAAACACCACGAGAGCCCAGTTCTCACTGTCAGACATCTCCTGCCCCTTCCTGAGCCTTGGTGAAGGGTGGACACTGGTGTTGGGCTTTGTTTTCTGGGGAGCATGTGCAGGAAAGCTAGTAGAGTGTCTGTTTCTCTATGGCTGCTCCTCGTCTTTGAAGGAGAAAACCACTCAAGACACACCCCCAAATCCCTCTTCATTTACGCACCCAGTAGGTAACATTAGCACGGTATCAGTGAACACTATACCTGTCCACTTGAATCTCCACGTGGCGTTTGATGTATCTCCCCTAATAAATTATGTACTTCAAGGAGCAATAACAATAGCTGAGATTCTTGAGCTGAGAAGAGTTGTGTTACCAGAAGCACCAAAAAGGCTGATTAAAATTAAATCGTACCAGACAACAGTTGTGTTACAAAGAAAGGCTCGATTACAGCCAAGTCACTTTCTTTGCTAACCTCTGACTTATTTATTTCTCCTGCATGCTGCAGTCTGCATACTCTTTCTGGTTGTAATGAGCATTAATTGATTAGCTGGATCTATGAAGAGCTAGAGCACTCGTAAGTACTGTCCCAATGGGTACACAACTAAATAGTTTATGAGGTAATTAGTATTTTAATGCCTTTTCTAATGAGCCTTTTCAGTAATGAAATCTCATGAGAACATTATTGGTTCAAATATATTTCTTCAGACACAACAGAAGGTAAGCTAATGCTATTAAGAGGTTTTAAAGCTAGTTTATAAAATGGTTTTTAGTAACTTATTTCTGAATACTTGCCTTGGTTCATTTTGCTTTATTATAAAAAAGCCGTCTTAATTTTTCCCACCGCTCTGTCTCTTGCACTCCTCTCTCCTGACAGAATTCTTACACTATACTGCAATTTCAAGTAATTGGGATAATTTCTGAGGCTGCTACCTGATCTCCTAAGCTCAGCTGTAAGTAAATAATACCATACTGTCTGAGCATGTTGTTTCAGATGTGTTCTCATCCTGGAAAAAAAACCAGCTCTGTGCCTGGTTGCGCAGTGCCTTGGATTTATGACTGTGTCAAGTTTGAGAGAATGACCAATCTCTACAAAGCTTTTCAATGTCAAGCTGAGCTCTGTTCTGGAGGATCAAAAGCAGCACAGAGCTTGCAACCACATGCACAGTCTTACTTCACCTCCTTCTTCAGGTTCATTGGATGTATCCGGTTTCACCCAGGTTCAACCCATAGCGGGAAGAATAAAACCTGTGCCTTGCATTTCTCCAATACCTAAAAGAGGGTTGCTTCAGATGGCTTTGCTAGGAAGAGTTTTTCGGGGCATGAATGGCTCTTCTTATGTTCCCATCTCTTAGGGCTCACGTCTTCCAGCTGGAAAGTGCAGTCGTGTCCTGAGTGGGACTATGGCTGCAATTTAACAGCACATAGGGATGCTGTGAAACAGCCTGGGCCAAAGACTGAAGCGTGTATGTTTTGGAAACCTGTTTAATGAATTAGTTTTATGTAGTCTAGGTGGTGTATTCCTTAAAATACTTTGGAAACTTCAAGTTAAGGATGTACAAATCCTATTTAATACGAGAAGCTGTCACAGTAAGACTCTAAGAAGTTCCCCTATACATATCTCATTCTGTAATGTACGATGTAATGAGCCTAATTCATCCTTGGGGGTCTTTAATGGTGTCAGCACAGCTTCACGACGGATGGATTTGGCCTAGGGACACCACCACCATAAAATCTGTCTGTCTCACTGGTATTTCTCTCGCTGTCTCCAAAGCTTTACTGAGACATGTCACTGTGATATATGAATAGCCTTGTACTTTTTGGTGACTCCTAGTTATTAGTAGTATGTGTATTGTTTTCTTCAATGAATATGAAAAGCCATATTTTCGGTTAGGATAACTGTAAAAGCCCCCTCATATACACATACAGACACTGTGTCATTTGATTTCACGTATTTGACCTCACTTGCAATACCATGCATTTGCAACACTTAGAAGATGGAGAACACCCAGCACTGACCACTGCTTTCCACATTGCCTGCCATCTCCCCACCCTTTTGCAACATGAAACTCAACAGCACAGGAGAGACCAACGCCTCCTTTGTCAGCTCCTAACAGCACCCACAGAGTTTTCAATGCTCACCCATGCAGAGCGGTGGAGACCTCTTCTTAAGGTGCAGTCAGATGTGCTCTTAGCATAGAGACTGAATAGCCTAATCTGTTCCCTCAGCTGAGATGTGGTAGCTTCTTGTCTCCACATCCATGGCTTTTTTAACATACAAAATAAATCATATTTGCTTGCATTGCCGTCAGAGGTGAGCCAGCCACCCTGGCTGCTCTGAGACCCTCTGCAGGGTCAGCAACCCGAGGCAAGGCCCGTGCCCATGCCAGGGCCCGGAGAAGAAAGTTCAAGTGAGAAGGTGCACACTAGGTTACCAACCCAAAAGTAGAGGAAAAATATCCTCAGAGAAATATTTTGGTTTCCATTCTGGAAAAGTCGTAGAGGGTGTTTCTGCTCTATATTCAGAAGCTTCCTTGGGGGAGAAATGATCTGCGAGCTGTCCGGGGGTAGGAGCTCTGAACTGTCTCTCTTTGATGGCCTCTGGACTTTGCTAAAGTCCTCTCTGAATGCTAATGGAGCACAGTCAGAATTAAATTGGGGTGGTGGGGAGACCAGTTGCCAGATGTTGCTTTTGATTTTGCTACTATTTCTTTTAAACTTGAAATGGGCTAGAGTTGTTTTGCTTGCTTTTTCGGAGGCTTTCTGTATTTGTTTGTTTGTGCTTCCTGAGTCATCACCTGTCTTTGCCAAGACTTTATTACATCTAACAAAAGGTATATTATTGATGCACTGTGGCATGCGCAAAGCTTTTCTATGAACTTCACTGAACTTGTTGGGGCTCCCAGATTGATTTTGCTCCCTGTCTTTGGCTCCCGAGCAGGTCTGTGCGCTGTGCTGTGCTCTGACAGCATGTAAACGCTGAGCAGGCTTTGGTACCTCATCAGCTTTCTTGACTTCTGATGCATTTAGATCAGTCCTCTTGTCATCATTCTATAATAATAAATGTATGTATATACATATATATACACACACACATATAGTATCTTTGGTGAATGCTAAAAGAACAGTGGAGAAGTAGGCACTGATTTCTTCAGAAATGTCTTGCCTCTATTAGAAATACTTGGAAAGAGCAAAAGGCACTTAAAGGATAAGTCTAGCACTTTCTATTTCTTTCTCCTCCTTGTGTGTACCATGAGGTCATGATTAATGGCTTTTGTGATGTTTGGAGGGCAAAAATCACTTGTATGTTCAATTCAGGAAGACCTCTGAATTGGCAGGGCCCAGGGGAACCGGCAACTCTGGGCCTGGAAGGACCCATGATGTCATTTCATGTGGCCCCGGGGGATGCAGCTATTACTTCTTTAGGCATTATTCTTGGATAGTACTAAGGTGTGTGGGTTTTTTTGGCCTCCCAATAACATTAATTCTGCCCTGAGCAATGGAAAGATTCCCCACCCTCGGAGGAGACTGTTTAGGATAGGGGAGTTTTAATGAGCAGAGACAGGGGGCTGCTGGGAGCGTGCAAGCAGGGGGACAACCAGAGAGTACTCTAGACTTTACAGAGGCAAACTGAATTCAAAGGACTGGAAACCCTGTAAATGAAGTTTACTTGAAATCAAGCCACTATAAGATAGAGAAGCACACACAGTAGAGAAATAGGATATTTTGACATTTATTCATGGCTTTCCTGGGGTGTCTTGAGCTGTGTAAACTCACTGCTATTGTGTTAGTGAAACCTTAGATTCCCTGAGGCCATAACCGTGTCTGGAATATAACTTCTTTTGCTTTGAAGAAAGAAGAGAAAACGTAAATTTATTACACTAATGTAACTCTTGTCAATTCTGCTTATAAAGGAATTATGAACAAACACATAATTTAAGAAATTATGGACAAACTCATAATTTCCTGACAATTTCCTTCCAAATTATGTGCATTTTGAGACTATGTATTTTCTAAATAAAAAGAGGAGTGGAGTTGAATACCTTCTTTTTCTTCAGCCCTTTTGTTTCAGTAAAAGAAGATGCTGTTGAAGACAATGTTGGGTAGTCTGTCTGGTGTCACTGATGAGCTTTGCAAGAGATATGCTATCTCTGTTTTTCTTTTAAGCTAAATGAGTACATTCAAAATCCATTGATAATTTAAGCATCTTATGCTCAGAATATCTTATTTTCTTGCAACCTACTAAACTTTAATTCAGAATAATTGTGTGTTATATTTATAGTTCAATCTAGATAATGTTTACTTATGTTTACATACTATGCCTGGCTAATAGATGGCAGCTATAGAGTGAAATTAAAACATAGAGAACCCAGACAATAAGCATCCCAGTTCACACTTACACTATGACTCTTTGTGCTTCTTCATAGTGTGATTTCAGCATCTAATTAAGCAAATTCTCAAGTAGTTTGGGGAATCAAGCCTTGAATTGCTCTATTAAATTACTTTTCCCTGTCAGCATGAGCCCCAGTGTCAAAAGATAAATTTCCTATCAGGAACAAATATTTAGGATGAAAAGTATGACATAAATTAAACCACCTCAAAAAGTCAGGAATGAAGTGTTAGTTAATAACACAAAGCACAAACTAGAAATGTAGGAATTTACAGTATGCCTTACTGCAGGGCTGCCTATTTCAAGAAAGCAGAGCAACAAATGTGCTTGAATTGCATCAGTTTTGGATTGATCTCTAGGAACCTGCTACTATTTTGCGTTTAGGTGTTATCCTCATTACTAAGTTGGAACATTTTTTCTCTCACTCCAGTCAGTGACATTCCAATCAAAAATTTGTCCTAGTGCATTTTTGGGGATGAGGAACAGCTAGTGGCATATGATTTAAACTAAGTAAGAAGAATATCCTAGTTTATGTGTAAATAATATAAAAATCAGGGATGTCTTAAGTGGCAAGTTCCTTTACAAATATCACTGCTTTAATTCACTCTCAGTTTTACTCCGGAGCAAAGTAAAAAAGATTTCTGGGTTCATAAATGAAGTCGAAACCATGGGGTTCACAGTATGAGGGCCACCCCGAGTACAATGTCCACATTAATCTTTGCTGCTTGCACAGGATGCTGGAGCTGCCTGCCAGAGCTAATGAATGGATTCTGACTCTGCCACGTTAGGCTATTATCAAATACAAAGGCTGGTCACAAGTTATAGTTTGTCTGATGGCATCAGATACAAGCATTAGAAAAACAATTGCTTAACAGTAATAATTAGTCAGCAATAGAAGCAAATTTTACAGATTGCTTTGGAGCACAGAGACAAATGTGAGTTTCTGTGGGAAAAAGCCTGTTGCCTGTCTAGCAATTCATAAAAAGCAAAAGAAAAAGGTGCTTTAGTTACAGCTCTTCTAAAGGTGAGACCAAACCAGAGTGTTTCTACAAAACCAAAATAACCTCAGTCTTTACTGCAAACACTGTAGTATTTTAGAAGCACTACTTTTCCTCAATTAAACAGAAAAAAAATCTTATTGAGAGATGTTCCTGGCTTGGATTAGGGTCATGCTTGCATAGATAGAGCACTTCACTGAGTGGATTCCTTTTAGCTTAAACCTTAACAGTTAAATTAGAAGAAAAGTCAGAACTGGTGCAGAGGAGCTCAACAAATCACCAGGCAGCCAGGGCTGCTGAGATGCTTTCGTTCTTTAGCAATGAACTCATACCTTGGGATTTTGTATTCTCAGGGAGAAGAACCCATAGTTCAGAGAACTGCTAGAAACAGGATGGTTAAATGAAGCCCAACAGTAAGCAATTCCTGTTACTGAAGCATGTCATTGAAACTTGGCACAAGAGCTAACTCTGAGCTTGTGCTGTGGAATGGTTTTAAGTGCTTGTCATCCCATAGATACCACTGCAAATGTTCTGTACTGTCTCTCCTTGCCTGTGCTGTCTGGGAGAGTGAGTACAAGAATAAGTCTATGTGTTTTCATTTGTTTGACTTTGAGCTTTCTGTGCTTTGGTTTCAGTAGCGTGGCTATCAGATGAATGAGGTTGTATCCATGCCAGGAAAGATGCAAAGCAGCCCATTACTTCATTGTGTGGTTGGTTTGCTTGTTTGTTTTAAAAGTTTGCATGTACTGGTGAATGCAAGGGGATGATAGCATCTAATAATTGCAGTGCTGGCAGGAGCGGTGCAAGCTCACCCACACAGCCTGCCAAGGTACCTCTAGTCTGGCTTGCAACACCTTTCTTTTCCAGCGGTTGTCCTGCTGCTATAGCACAGAACCAGAGAGAAGCTTTAAAGTGCTCACATCTGGCATGTGCAGCAAGACCACCAAATTAATTTTCCTTTTTGATGTGATTAGGTTTTGACTGCTACGTTGGCATCTCCAGTGCCAAGGTATTTAAGAAGGGGAGCCTGCTGTGAAAGCCCTTGTTTCCACTTTTGCACTGGTGCAACTGAAGGAATATTATTCTTTTTCCAAGTGGATCATTCTATAAAAGTTTTTTGGGGGAACTGCCAAGAGCAGAAAGTATGAATAGATTAACAAATGCTGCTAATCCCTGTCTTGCAGAAGGATGGACTTGATTGCTTTGTATTTGCAGGCTTGTGGCAATAGTGCAGAGAAGTGTAAGAATATCCTAAAAAGCTGGTAATAGTTTCAGTGTGTAGAGCTTGCTTCAGTTACTGTCTTTCTACAGTTCCAAATATTAATTAAAGGTATCATGATGAGGGCTTCATCCAGTGCCCATATCCTCTAGGCACAGATTCAGGCACTGTAAAGGACTTCAGTGGGGCAACCTGTTGCTGTCACTTCTGTTATCTGGCATAACAGGGGATGGTTGGTCATTAAGCAGTCACTTTTTTAAGGGTGTCTTTACCAATACTAATTAAAATACTTGCAATTACTAAATTATTAGTTAAAATAATCTTCCAGATTATGTTCTGTTTACTGGGTTGCTAGGGGTGCCTAATACATCAGCATGTGTAGAAGTGTTCAATGAGATTGCCAGATTTTTTGAAAGATAAATAGATTCACATGCTTCAGAAGTAGACTCCAATTGGCTAAGGAACTGGCCAAAGACTAAAAATGTGACATCATTCTTGGCAAGTGATAAAGATATATTTTTGTTAACAGACACTATATAAAAAGTGCACTATACTACTTCTAAGCAGAATTCTATGTCTAAGAATAATGAAATGTCTTTTAGTTGAGAATTTTTTTAAGGAAAAGCGGTTTACTGACCAGTCCTGCGTATGAATTTGCTTAATGCAATGTATTTGTTCCTCTATATCCTTTTTAAAATTTAATTACAGTTAATACATGTGACATATGAATACTTTTCAATCAATACTATTATTTAGCAGACAAATATAATTATTGCCTATTAATTCTGCCCATCAAATACTTGTTTGTGTAATAGATATTCTGTGATTGTCTTCTTGAGTCCAATCACATACTTCAACTTTCCGCATTTATGTCTTAACTTAATTCTGATGACTGATTAAAACCATGTGTATTCAGGTTTAGATAGATGTGCTTACTATGGGATTGTTAAACCTGCATAAAATATGCTCTTAATAATCCATTACTATTTAATTAGCATGCAATAACTGTCTTATTAAATCTAAATTAAAACCTTATTTGAGGCATGTAATTGAAAGTGCCACTGGGTAAAATCTAATATGTCAGGGATGAATTTACATGGAATAACAACGCCAAATTTTTCTTTTCTGCAGCTTTCAGGGTCTTCACAGTGGAATCTTGCAACAATCAGTTTTCTGCAAGTGCAGCATTTGAAATGCTTTTTGGGTCAGAGTTGTCATCTTTGGGGAGTTCATCTCGATTTGAAAGATGATTCTCTGGGTGGAAGATGAGGAATACTTAAACCTTTACCAGATGCCGAAATGTGTGTAGAGACCCAGTGAATGTTTCCCACTGGCCAGTGAAGAAGGGGAGCTGGTTTGCGAGGCAGACCACATGGTTAGGTGTCCGTCAGCGCCTCAGCATACACTGACAAACATGAAAGGAAGAGGAGCTTTTTGTCACTCTATCTCTTTATAATGTAAGAGTTATTATAACATGTTGCTGTGCATGAGCAGTCACACAGCACAGCAGGTGGGAGCAAATTGCAGCAAAATGAGACTATTTACAGAAATTGTGATACTTTTCACTGCACTGGGATAACAGTGATCCGGAATCCATCCAGAAACATCAATTCATAAATGCTACTGGTGGATTTGCTTCAGCGAGGTAGCTGAAGGAGTCTGTGTACATTGTCAAACTGAATGGCTTGTAAAATTCCGACCATCATTTGTTTGAGATGAGTAGCTACTCGGATCCCTGTAAAGAAGTGTTTAATTAACTGTCTAGCAAATTTATAGCAAAAATCTTCTCACAGATCTACTTTGCAGAATCCAAGTCTGCTGTTCCTCTTTCTCATCATAACCCTGTCCCTCCTTGACATTAAGTGGGAAAACTGCAAATGCAAAAAGCACAAGATATAAAAGCTGTAATTTAACAGGTAAACCACAGGAGATAAGTGTCCTAGGATATTTTATACTGATGTTTAGCCATTGTCAGCTTCAGTCTGCTTTGGCTGCTGGTCTCCATGGACATCAAGGTCCCATTTGGAAGCTAACCATTATCCTGGTTGTATAATTATTCTTATCTTGATACAGGCAATGTTCTCATGAACCTGAGGCAGTTCAGCAGATTGGGATTTGGCTCCAAAGAATGAGGGAGATTCCAGATGTTGATGGGGCTGTCTAGGGATGCAAGACTGTGGTTAGGAAAGGAGTAAAATATTACCATAGATGGAGAGCAGGGAGGAGCGGCAAAATATTTTGCTGATTCCCTAGCAAGTGTTGGCCAGCAACGCCTAAAGTGTTGACAGACCTCAGCTCCTGAGTTGTGGTGGACAGTCCTGTCCCTTCCCAAACTGCTCACAGGACAGAAATTCAACCCACTTCTCTGTTTATTTCTTTACAAGCTGGGGAGAATGAAGGTAAAAGATTATCAAAGAAGGATGTAAAACATGGAAACTTTCAAAAGGGGAGGAAGAAACTTGAAAATGTGACCTTTGGTGGGAATTTGCAAAGACCTGTACAGTGCAACAAGGCAAGGTAAACACAGAAAGGCATCAGGGCTCACTTGAGGAGGGCCAAAGAAAATTATATATCAGTGATAGGAACAACCCCTGGGACTACACAAGTCAAATTAAATGGTTCCTTTTACTTGTAGCATGTTTATGATTAGGCCACACATGAATAGCTGTCATAGTGAATGCACTGTGTGTGTAAATTGTAATGTAAATTTGAACTTAGACTCTGTTACTCCTGCAAAACTGGAGTGCTTTTACTCTGGAGCAGTGAAAACTGTAGAAACTTCTGTAAATAGTCCTATTTTGTTGCAATTTGCTCCCACAAAAAAGAGATACAGCAAAAACCATGGGCAGCAGAATTCAGTTAGGCCCCCTAACTCTGTAGTAGTAACCACCCAAGTACACGAGATATAGTCAACACAAGTTACTGTACTCCATGGAGTCATTCTGAATCAGCACTGAGATGTTGACATGGCAGGCAGGCAGGTATGGCTGAGAACTGCCCAGCAGAGGAAATAGGGAGGAAAATGATTTAATTGCTCATCTTCTTCATTTGAAATTGGTGCAGTGTCAGGTCTGGCCATGGAAACTATCTGGGGTTTATTTACATAGGACCAATTTGAGACACCTGTCTAAATCAGGACCCAAAGTTCCTAACAGAGCTAATGAAGCACTTAAGTTGAGAGCTAATTGCAGTCTAACATTAGGTTCTTTCTCTGGTGGCACCATGGGACTAGGGGCAGCTGGGGCTCCCCAGCCAGGTGACTGATACAAGCAGTGTTAGTAAGCACTAATCCCCCGAGCTTCAGAGAGTACAATTGTGGAAAATTTAGTGTTCATCACTATGGTTATGTGAGGTTAAAAACTCTCTGAGTCACAGAGAGGGACACGGTAACCACTTGGTGAAATAACATATATATTACTTGCAGTTTGGGGTTAGCGCTTTAGTAAGGAGTAAATCTATGGAGCTGTGTTGACTTCAGGAGCACCAGCTGCCAAGAATCAGAATCAGGGATGGTTTTTTTTAATCAGACTTTTATCTTCTCCTGGTTCATGTTTGCATATGCTCTCCTTCCTTCTCTTGCTAATGTTTTTAGGCAAAAGAAGCTGCTGGGTGATGACCAGGACACCCAAGGACAAGGACTTTAACATGGTTATCAGAGAAATTATTAAATGTGGTTCATTACATTATTTCTCAATGCTGGCCTGTAAAATCAGGATTACTAAAAAATAAAAAAGTCTCTCCCAGATTACAAGAAGTAGAAGTATTTGGCTTTCATTTCTAATCAAACAGGCTAAATATTCATGTTTATGTGCCTAAATGAAACTTTTGTATGCAGTCTTCCACCCCATCTGCATGAATAGTAGCATTGTAACAGGATGAGGTCACTGCAGAAGGGAAAGTGAGGTAAGAACACAGCTGAATCTACAGCCTCTCTGCTACATGGTGCACCAGCCTGTGCTTAAAGCAATACAGCACTTTTGCCCGAGCCCAAGTCGCTGTGGGCACTGCCTGCGGAGCTGAATGCCTCTCGCAGGGCTCAGGATGCATTCCTGGCTCTACTGTATGGTCTGATGCACAGTGTATGGTTTCCTCTGCTTTTACAAACTGCTCTTCAGAGACCTCTTTACACATCTAATATAAATGAAAATCCATATGTTGTATTTTAAAGCCTTCATTTAAAAAAAAATAAACAGTTATCAGGCCTCATTCTGCTCTGACTTATGTGGCGTAAATCCTGAGTAGTCCTTTGTAATACTCACCGATGTTCAGGATTTATGCCAGCATCAAGGGGAGCAGCATTTGGCCCATCAAAGGGCTTTTCCCCCCTCATTCTTTTAAAAAGAAATTACTCAACTTTATAAAGACCGATGGCTTCCTATTGGCGTCACCTTTGTACCTAATGGGAACTCTTACAAATACACAGCATGGCACATCCTGGGGCACACGTCTCAGAGCTGGGCAGTGGAAGGATGACATAGCAAAGGGGCATTTGAAGGAGTGCGAGATTTGCTAAATCTGTATGTCAGTTCATATTTTACCTATTCCTTGCATTAACTTTAAAGGCCATATAAATGGGTTGCCAAGGGTACACTGGCAAATCGCCTCTCCTCACCCACCATCATAATTAGAGCTCTGAGAACTTGGAAAAACCTGCCTAGTGAGCAAGCCCTTCTTGCCCTTTTTCCACAAGGCTGTCCAAGCTCACAAACCTGGGTAGACTTGGAGCAGCTGCTATTTCAAACAAGACCGTCCATCCCTGCCTCACCACCCAGTGCCAAAGGGGCTCTGTTTTCATCCCACGCGGTCTTTTGCTGCTTTGGCTTCCCAGTGCAGCTCCATGAGTTCCCAATGAATTTGTCTGAAATAGAAATACCTTCTTGCCCATGATCACCTTTGCCATGCATTATCAAAGGAAAATAATAAAAGTTTTAGAAAGAATTTGTGGCTTATTTGATACCGAACAGGAAAGCCAGGTAGGAGCTGGTGAGGCAGAGAAGTTTGGAGAGCCTTTTCCCTGGGAAAACTAGCCATTTTTTGGTTACCTGAGCCAAGCCTTTGCTCACCCTGGGTTGCCAGGCAGGACAGCATGTGTGTGTCCTCCCTGTAGGAACAGGAGCTCAGAGGCTCTTTTATCTCTGCTCCACGGACCCCCTAGACTGACCATACTAACATCTGCGCTTCTCCTTGCCCTCTCTGCCCCAGCTGCAAGTTTGGGAACTGTGGCAGCACAAGGAATGGGAGGAAGAGATATGAGTCCATGTGATAGAGTGAGTGATGGTGGGTTGAAAAATAACTTAGAAGTAGGGGAATAAATGAAGCAGAAACTAGGAAAGGAAAAAAGCACAATTGTATAAAGACCTAGCAAAAGGACAAGGGTGTCTGGGGAGATGGGGGCACAAAACTAATACCTGGGTAGTGCTTCAAATAGCCACATTAAAGATCTGGGAGCTGGACATGCAGCACAAGTTGCTTTTATTGGGAGTACACAGTAAATGCGGCACAAAAGAGTAAATGCTTGTGGCGCTTTCCAATTCAGTGCTTTGGTGTTACTCGCATCTGTCTCTATTCTAGGAAAGGAAAGGTTATGGGGCAGAAGCAAGAGGAAACTCACAGGGCTGCCGGAAGGAGCGGGTGCTCTGCTTCCCCTCCCTCTCCTTCCTCCTCCTCCTGCCCTTGGCCACCTGTCAGCATCCCCTCGCCTCCCCCGTCTTCCTCACTCCCACCAAAACCTCCCTTTGTCTTAACGTGCATTTTAAAGCCCGGCCTTTTTATACTTTAATGATATTTTCTGTTGGCTGTTGCTTCTTTCCCAAACGTCTGTGTCCTGTTTTTGTCTGACTTTCAAAAAGACTGAGAGTCAGAGAGTGAAGGGGGAGGAATTCGGGCTCTTGCAGCCCGAGCATAAATGAGGCTTTTGCTTCCAGGTCAGTAGTTCAGATCCAGCCCACAGAAGTCGAGCTGGAAAGTGATAACTGCTTTGGAGCCTGTGTCTAAAGCGTTAGTTGGTGGTCTCATGTGGGTTTGGAGCAGACAGGTGTCCGAATCGCTGCCGGCCCTAATTGGCATCTTTGCTGGCAGCTTCAGAAGCAGGGCCAAAGACTGCGTGGGCACTGAGCCCGTGATACCCTCGCCTGGGTGGTCCACCTAGGTCGGCATTAAAGCAAGCTGGCAAGGTAGCCAGGGAGGGCTCAGACTACTGTTGTCTGTGTTGTACCCACTCTGTAAATAAACAGAGATATTCAGCTTTGAGTGTTGTTCCCACAGCTTTGATTTCACTTTTAATAAGGTTCTTTTTCTTCTCTTTGCACTCTTTTCTTTTTCCTTTTTTTTTTACCCTTGAAGTAATTAAACTTTGGGGAAACTAACGGATGTGGAATATAGAACTAAATTTACAAAGAGGCAGTTCAGGGAGGGGCCCCATTTTGGGCAGGCTGGTGGAGATGGATAAACTGGTGTCATTGCGAGTAGCCTCTGTCTATTTCAGTGACTTTTGTCTACCAAACAGTCCCAGCCAAGCTACTTGCCTGTCCTCAGTCTCATCACCCTTGTGATAGCCTAGTACAGGATCAGTGAATGTAATTTGGAGCAGGATTATGTCTTGGTCCATGATGTTTTTGCACCATCTAGCTGTTTCTACCTGCATGATAGCAGCTTCCAAAAATCCTCTGTAGGATTTTTACATGTATCTGTGGAAGCCTCCAGGAATCTTATTTTAAATATGTAATATTTAAATATGGAGCAGGCATTCAGGTCTGGAGTTGTGTGGTGGCATGCTCCAAACACACTGCTCCTGTGGTGGGAGAGGGTACTAGGCTGCTGCTGAGGAACACACTGTCCCTCAGTGGTGCCTGGCTGCTGAATAATCTTCCTGTCCCTCTCCTGCTCCAACACTCATGGTCAGTAGGTCAGGTAGCTGCTGCAGGTGAGATTTCAGAGGGTGAGGGATGCAGCAGTGCCTGGATTAAATTCCCTGAGACCCTGGTGCCCCTAGACAGTGGAGCAGGAGGTGAGGCTGAAAGATTTGAGGCATTTGGGAACTGGCAAGTCTCTATGTTCAGAGCAGTGTCTGTTCCCCCGGTCCTGATGCACAGATCTCTGTCAGGATGAGCTGCCCTGCTAGGGCAGGCTGTGATCTGGGAAGAGCCACATATGAGTGCTACAGAAATAGGGAGCGCTTGGAGACGTTGTGCGTGATACGCTTGACATCTTCACCCCCTTTTGCAAATCATACATGGTTTTATAATACCAAAGCAAATGTAAATTGTCACTGTTCGGTTGACTTCAGCGTGCTTTCGTCCACTTGCCCCAGGTGCAGTTCTGCCCTGTAATCTTTAAAACAGTAGAAACAAACCCAAAAACATGTTCCCCACCTTTGCTCTGCTTTTGTGAAGCTATTAATCCAAATTCTGACCGGGCCTCACTGGTTACGGCTGCTGCTGTTGATTATTTAACTCTTACAGTGGTGCTACCATTGCAGGATACTGTAAAATTTGCTTTTTGCCTTAGTCCGGGTTGTTGTTGCTAACTCTACGTTTTCACCTACAAGTGCCAAGTGCCTGCTTTAGAAAAATAAAACCCTAAGCCCCCAACCATATGCTAAATTCCTAGCTGCATAGTAAAGATTGATTACATGTGTTTATGTGTAATTTAAAAATGGTTCGTTCAGGAAGTGTATGGTCTTTTAAAGGCAAGTTAAAAACCTTCAATTTTACATAAGTTTATTTATATTAGGGAAAAGGGTCTGAAGTACTAAGCAAAACTTGGTGATATATAGGGTTCAGCCTGAGAATTCTTAGCACTATTTTATATATTTTTATTCTGTCAATATACTCTTTCACAGCTGCTAATTAGTTTTGTTAGTTGACTTACAGAAATGCGCATATAAAATGAGGAGTAAGTAATTCCGCAGCACTAATAGTATTAATGAAAAGCACGAAGTCTGGAGGCAATTGTAAAAACACTAGTTCAACCAAAAAGTAATTCTCATTTGAATTAGAATGATTAATTACATAGCTTTTCCTTGTCACAGTACACTGAAATCGAAATAGTCAGGATGTTTTAAAGCTTTCAGTGTATGATTCTGTATGTTAGAAGAAATTTATATAGACACTGTGTACATATACATAAAATAAATCCATAAATGAACGAGAAACACAGTAAACTGCAATTCTACTTCTAGCTGGTTTGTTTTTTGTTACTTAAAAAAGTTTTATTTAATTGCATAGAAAAGCAAATGTGATTGGTCTTGGTTGCTCCTATGTCATGCAGAGGGTTATTTGGATACAGCAGCTTTTGCACTACGTGCCTAATTGGTTTTACACGCTGTATGCATTCATGAGGCTTGAGCTATTTTGCCTGGAGGGGCGAGAGAGGAATCACCCTGTTTGTTTCTTTTGCGTATTAACTATTGTATTTGCTTACTAAATATGTTGATTCTATAAATGTGGGGCTGTTTGCTGTTGCTGAAGGGGTGTCTGGGGATGTGTATAGAGGACGGCAGCAGGTGTCACCATTCCCTGCTTGTGCCCACGCAGCCCTGAGTGGGAGTTGTTCTGCACTCAAATGCCTTGCATCCTCACTGTGCTCCTGACATGCCCAGGTTCCCATAGGCCTGCGGTGTGCCATGGGTGTTTATTATGTGGAAAAGAAGGAAATCCTGCCAATCCACATCACTAATGCAAGTTTGTCAAATGACATCAGCAGCAGTGGAGAATTTAGTTCCTAACCACATGCAAATGGGTCCCAGACTGTTGGTTATGCCATGATGTCAGCTCTGATTCCTCATCCATTATTAGATAGGCTTCAATGAGTAAATGCCAGATATGTTTCCCCTCCCTTTTCCTCCCCTCCCACGCAGAACTTCTGGGTTTGTTTTGATTTTATTTGTGGAAAATGTGTTTTGGACAACAAAACATACCTCCTTAGGAGAAATTTGTTTCAAGGGTGATTTCCTACGCAGGCTTTCCTTGTCTTTGTTATCATTTTGCATTATGGTGTGCCGTTAATTACTAAAGCAGTTCAGATATTTTCCCAAGGGGTTCAACTAAGTAGGGGTAATAGTTCCAACCTTCTTTGTCATGAATTGGCATTAACTTTTGTTAATAAAAGCTACTGTATCGCTTTGCAGCGTGAAGCATTAAAGAGTGTCAGCCTGCAGGTACACTAAGGCATAGCAGCAAATCAGGTCATGTCATGCAGGCTAACGTCAGGTTAGATTTTACAGCATGTATGTCACTGAAAATGGCATGGGCCTCCAGACTGCGTAATTTGGGGTAGGGGGACATGGAACTTGTCACTGTCAGGTCTAAAGGTCAAAGCCAGCTGAGCTATTAAAGGTGTGCCTCTTGTCACCTAGCATTAGCCATCTCATTCAGCCTGGACTAAACTCCTCTTGTAATCTGTAACCACTTCCAGGGGATAATTCATCCCTGAGACATGGGGTGGGTTTGCCTTGTGCAGAAATAATCTAGGTATGTATTTTAGACTACTGACCCTAATTTTAGATTAATTCTGACGTCTGTGAGCAGCAGATCTTACTCCCTAACTGGTGTTCACTGTCATTGAAAAACCATTTCATTGCAGTTTCCTTTTTTACTGGTATCTTTCCCAGAGGCACAAGGAGGGCTTTGGCACCTTCTGAGCATGGACTGTGTCCTTCTGCCTGCCTCTCCATGGGCCTCTGCCCTAAGAGGACACTGCATTAGATGCTCTTTCAGTGAGGAGACAGACTGGGACTTGGGAGTTCTTCATGACTTTTGGATTTAGCTTGGGTCAGGCCTTTTCAGTTTAGACAAGGTGGGAAATGGAGGGAACTTATGCAAAAGTTGCCAGCGGTTTAATTTGGTTTTCAACCAGAGGTCTCTGGGTCTCTTAACTTCACACAGTTCTGCATCTATCAGTTCAAACTGCTCCCTTATAAGGCATTATGCAAATAATATTTCCAACACAAGGGAGCCTAAGTCTATTTGCGAAGCTACTGAATAAATATACAATACTAGCATAGTAATCAAATTACGGGGCCTGATGTCTTTCTAATGATGCAGGTATTACAGACAAGTGAGAGATCCACTTCCCCCTCACCCCCGAATCGCAGAGATTACAGAGATGTAATTTATAAATGTCTACACTGCCAAAAAAAGGGAAAGTATTTTGACAGCAGTTATTTGGAACAATTATGAGTTGTTCTTTCTTACAGCCACAAAGGGCAAAAGCAGGAATGTAGCTACAATACATTGCCCTTTTTTCCCCCTATTTTTGCTTTCTGATCAAGTCATAGAGCTCACATATTGAGTAACTGGGAGAGAAGCCAAAAATATTCCCTTTACAAGTGACTTTTAAACTATGCATGAGGTGTGTTTTTGCCTTTTGTTTCATGGAAACATCTCTGTTGTTGGCAAAAGGTTTAAGTTAGGAAAGCTGGTCTATAATGGTGCTTTGCCAAGGTTTCAAGACCAGGCCTAGATGGTCCATAAAATTATTTCCTCTTAAGCAAGAGTTCTCCCTTATTAAAACCAGAGACTGTGGTCATCCCTTGCCTTTCCCTGATCACTAACTCTCCCTTTGGGGAATGCACAGATGCTGGGAGGTTCAGCGGCCCCACGTCTGCCCCTTCTTGCTGGAGCTGCAGGACCTCTGCAAGGTTAGTGGTGGGCACTGGTTTGAGGGCAGTGGTGGGGCAGTGCAGAGGTAGAGAAAGGCATTTAATTCTCTGAGACCCCACTGATGTTTTGGGGATACTTAGGAAGGTCTTGAAGCAGCAGGCGTCTCCTGTATCTGCTGTTGTGCGGTCATGATGGGGACCGTGCCAAAGGCAGCGCGCTTTTGGGGAGGGAGCTGCTAAATGAACTGATGGGGGACAAATCTGTCACAGCCCTTCCCTTCAAATCCTGGTGCAGCTCAGGCAGGCGCGTTCGTACCTAAGGCCTCCCCTGGGAGAGGAGGTTTGAGGGAGAATTAAACGAGGGAGGCAAAAGTCTGCAATTAATGGGGCGTCAACCGAGCAGGACTTGGCCTCTGGCTCGGGCTGGCAGGTCCCTGAAATTGTATTCTGAGAAGTGACTCCAAGCCCTGGCTCGAGCATCTCTCACTCCTCACCGCCCGACAGACGGTAGTGCCCTGACTCACAGCCACAACGCCTGCTTCGCTACCCCTGCACAGCTCCGTGGAGGTGCAGGTTGATGAAGTCGTGGTAAAGCTGTCCCTCATCTGTGTAGTCGGTGCTGTATGACCTGAATCCCTGCTGGGGGTTGGAGCTCTGCTCTCCTTTGCAATCCTAAATTCCCTTTGGGATTGAGTAAAGAGCCCAGCTGTTTGTTTACATGCCCGACCCCCCTTTCTTTTCCCCAAACTTCTTTGCAAATTGATAAGTAATTGCCAGAGCTGAATAAACCTCTGCAGATTATTGGTTTGACTAATTCAACCTAAACAATCCACGTGATTAAATGAAGAGGTTTTTGTTTATATAAGAGACAGAATGGTAAATGGGGGGGAGGGAGTTGGATGTTTCTTTCCCAAACTTTGTGTGGTATAGATACAGATTGCTGGAGGCTAATTCAGGAGAATGCAATTAACCCAGGGAAGGAATTCAGTGTAAGAATTACTCTGTGTCTGTTTCAAAACTACCTGGAAGAGCTCATTGGGCACTTTAATTGAAAGCAGCCTTTTCATGGGGGCTTATCCTGATCTTGACAGATTGACTGAGTGGCACATGGGATATAGGTTGAGGTTGCATCTGTGAGACAGCTGTGTCTTGTGTTTTAACTTCTCAGGTATACAGAAGTTGATTATACCCCCACTTGCACATGTGGAGAAGAAATTTAGTCTCACTCTGGTTTTACATGCTTGCAGCCTTGCTGCGATTCTTCTGCTTTTGTTCTACTGTATGTAAAATTCAGATCATATTTGTGATGTGAACTGAGATGAAAATATCACTGCTTGCTTTATTTTGAGGAGGAGGAGGGGAAAGGCTGATAAGTATCAGGCTCAATACAGGCTGAAACCCAGTGATGTTGCTCCTCTCTAATTTATATGAAAGAAATACAAATAACATGGTTGTTACCATCTAAAAAAGAGACATGTTTCTCTCTCCATTTGTCAACTTCAGGAGAAATTTTGATACTTAATGAGTGGGCAAAATGAATCAGACTAGACAACAATGCAGAAGGACTGTACAGACTTGAGTGCTTGCGAATACAAGCAAATTATAACTGACCAAAGTAGTTACCAGATCCTCCTCCTTCATCCTCTCCCTGCTGCAGAGCTGGGCACACCTTCTGATGTGCTGAAATTCAAGTGCTGATGTCCTAAGTATGGTGGGATGAAAGAAATGTCAAAAATTAGGTGGGATTAATCACTCTCTGGAAGTGTCTGTCCTTGCATAGGCTATAAAGGATGCATAGGTGACAGTTAGGTAAAGTTTCTCATTGTGGAAGTCAAGTAAGATAAATCCGATTTTTATGGGACTGCTGCTGAATAAAATGGGCCATACTGGTACATTTTACATCTGTGCAGTCTGACTGTTAATATGGAAGATGTCTGTGCAAGAGGCGATCCCTGCTGGAGGCTGCTTTAGGGGTATGGTGTGATTGCACGCTCATTTTCATTGCAATTCTAGGTGTTTCATCAGTCTTTAGAGTTTACAGAGAGTGAATGCTATATGTTTATATTAAAATTTTTAGCTGCTTTTTTGTTGGTTTTTCTTTTTCTGCACATGCATGCAGGAGAGTATACATCATTAAAAGACACTGTCTCAGGTGTAATTCTGCTATTACTTCACAGCATATCAGAAAGGCCATGTTAAAAAACAATTGGTAAATACATATTTAGAGTAATTTGTTTCATGTGTTATTTCACTTTGTCCATTCCCATGAAGGTTGGAAGCAAAACTAGAGCTGATGTCAGTGGGAACAAAGTCAAGTTTATTATGTGGAGGTCAGACCCAGATTTCACTTCCTGTTAATATGAAAAGAAGTTCAAAGTAGTAGATTATAAAGTCTTTACCTACCATATTACTCACTATTTTCTCTGATGCTTTTGTCATATAATAAAAAAAAAAATTCATACTTCACCTAGAGTAATTGGAGATCTATAATGCTTCTGCTATTTCCACATTTCAGTTGTCACCTAGAAATTTATATCTATACTTAGGATAATGAGATTTAGTGGGGTCATTTACACTCAGTGAGCATTATATAAATCACCATTACCCATTTGTGTATCATGTGGCTTTTACCTTTTCTATCATAGATAAATACTTTATACAGTCTGTTACTATTCATATTCTCTTTATAAAATTCAATGTATACTATTCATTTAGACTATGGCAACATATAGCCAGGTTTTGACTATTCCAGTGTTACTCATTGGAGTGCTGCTTGGGGTTGTTAATTCAAAAAGAGCTGAAAGCACAGGTTGCCTTTCACTGCCCTATTCATTGTTTTCAGATGTTGAAAGGGCTCTTCCTGTTATAAGCACTTGCTATCACTAGAGACAGTTAAAGCAACTGCATTGTCAAAATTGCATTTTAAAAATCAAAACAATACAAGAAATTGCAGTATGTGTGGTCATTCTCTGAATGTTTTTGTTAAATATTCATTGCAATGCACTTGATTATGTTCTTCCTTTTTAATTTCTCTTTTTTTCCTTCAAACGTAAGTGATGAAAA